>NW_027552608.1:0-59828 GCF_045843805.1 Urocitellus parryii | reverse complement strand
AACGAAATTTGGTGAGCCAAGTGGGATGGTGTACTGATCATTACCTACCACTATCATCAGTATTGGGTGAAAAAATGTTTACTGAGATTTCAGGATACTCGTAGTTTTTGGGAAGCTTGGCAACCCCTTTCAATTAAAGTGATTCTCGTCAGTCTCTACTTGGGGCTACTTCAATAGGACACAAACCATAGCGATAGAACTTGGAACAAAATTATTGTGCCAAGTTTCAAAGAGCTAGCACAAACCGTGTTTGATTTAGAGTTCCAACTACATGTTTCCATATAGGAGAAAACAGAGTGAAACATAAACATGTAAACGGTTACTGCAAACGAACAGTTTAACCTAGAAGAACGAAATTTGGTGAGCCACGTGGGACTGGTGTACTGATCATTACCTGCCAGTATCATCAAGATTGGGTGCAAAAATTTTTCCTGAGATTTCAGGAAACTAGTAGTTTTTGGGAAGCTTGGCAACCCCTTTCAATGAACGTGATTCTCGTCAGTCTCTGCTTAGGACTACTTCAATAGGACACAAACCATAGCGATAGAACTTGCAACTACATTATTGTGCCAAATTTCAAAGAGCTAACACAAACCGTGTTTGATTCACAGTTCCAACTACATGTATCCATATAGGAGAAAACAGAGTAAAACCTAAACATCCAAACGGTTACTGCAAAGGAACGGTTTAACCTAGAAGAACGAAATTTGGTCAGCCAAGTGGGATTGGTGTACTGTTCATTACCTGCAAGTATCATCAAGATTGGGTGCAAAAATGTTTGCTGAGATTTCGGGAAACTCGTAGATTTTTGGAAGCTTGGCAACCCCTTTCAATGAAAGTGATTCTCGTCAATCTCTGCTTGCGGCTACTTCAATAGGACACAAACCATAGCGATAGAACTTGGAACTACATTATTGTGCCAAGTTTCAAAGAGCTAGCACAAACCGTGTTTGATTTAGAGTTCCAACTACATGTATCCATATAGGAGAAAACAGAGTGAAACCTAAACATGAAAACGGTTACTGCAAAGGAACGGTTTAACCTAGAAGAACGAAATTTGGTGAGCCAAGTGGGATTGGTGTACTGATCATTACCTGCAAGTATCATCAAGATTGGGTGCAAAAATGTTTCCTGAGATTTCAGGAAACTCGTAGTTTTTTGGAAGCTTGGCAACCCATTTCAATGAAAGTGATGCTCGTCAGTCTCTGCTTGCGGCTACTTCAATAGGACACAAATCATAGCGATAGAACTTGGAACTACATTATTGTGCCAAGTTTCAAAGAGCTAGCACAAACCATGTTTGATTTAGAGTTCCTAATACATGTATCCATATAGGAGAAAACAGAGTGAAACCTAAACATCCAAACGGTTACTGTAAAGAAACGGTTTAACCTAGAAGAACGAAATTTGGTGAGCCAAGTGGGATTGGTGTACTGATCATTACCTGCCAGTATCATCAAGATTGGGTGAAAAAATGAATTCTGATATTTCCGGAAACTCGTAATTTTTCGGAAGCTTGGCAACCCCTTTCAATGAAAGTGATTCTCGTCAGGCTCTGCTTGGGGCTACTTCAATAGGACACAAACCACAGCGATAGAACATGGAACTACATTATTGTGCCAAGGTTCAAAGTGCAAGCACAAACCGTGTTTGATTTACAGTTCCAAATACATGTGTCCATACAGGAGAAAACAGAGTAAAACCTAAACATGAAAACGGTTACTGCAAAGGAACGGTTTCACCTAGAATAACGAAATTTGGTGAGCCAAGTGAGACTGGTGTACTGATCATTTCTGCAAGTATCATCAAGATTGGGTGAAAAAATGATTGCTGAATTTTCAGGAAACTCGTAGTTTTTTGGAAGCTTGGCAACCCCTTTCAATGAAAGTGATTCTCGTCAGTCTCTGCTTGGGGCTACTTCAATAGGACACAAACCATAGCGATAGAACTTGGAACTACATTATTGTGCCAAGTTTCATAGAGCTAGCACAAACCGTGTTTGATTTAGAGTTCCAAATACATGTATCCATATAGGAGAAACAGAGTGAAACCTAAACATCAAAACGGTTACTGCAAAGGAACGGTTTAACCTAGAAGAACGAAATTTGGTGAGCCACGTGGGACTGGTGTACTGATTATTACCTGCCAGTATCATCAAGATTGGGTGAAAAAATGTTTCCTGAGATTGCAGGAAACTCGTAGATTTTTGGAAGCTTGGCAACCCCTTTCAATGAACGTGATTCTCGTCAGTCTCTGCTTAGGACTACTTCAATAGGACACAAACCATAGCGATAGAACTTGCAACTACATTATTGTGCCAAGTTTCAAAGAGCTAACACAAACCGTGTTTGATTTAGAGTTCCAACTACATGTATCCATATAGGAGAAAACAGAGTGAAACCTAAACATGAAAATGGTTACTGCAAACCAACTGTTTAAACTAGAAGAACGAAATTTGGTGAGCCACGTGGGACTGGTGTACTGATCATTACCTGCAATTATCATCAAGATTGGGTGAAAAAATGTTTGCTGAGATGTCAGGAAACTCGTAGTTTTTTGGAAGCTTGGCAACCCCTTTCAATGAAAGTGATTCTCGTCAGTCTCTGCTTGGGGCTACTTCAATAGGACACAAACCATAGCGATAGAACTTGGAACTACATTATTGTGACACGTTTCAAAGAGCTAGCACAAACCGTGTTTGATTTAGAGTTCCAACTACATGTATCCATATAGGAGAAAACAGAGTGAAACCTAACATGAAAACGGTTACTGCAAAGGAACGGTTTAACCTAGAAGAACGAAATTTGGTGAGCCAAGTGGGATTGGTGTACTGATCATTACCTGCAAGTATCATCAAGATTGGGTGAAAAAATGTTTGCTGAGATGTCAGGAAACTCGTAGTTTTTGGAAGCTTGGCAACCCCTTTCAATGAACGTGATTCTCGTCAATCTCTGCTTGCGGCTACTTCAATAGGACACAAACCATAGCGATAGAACTTGGAACTACATTATTGTGCCAAGTTTCAAAGAGCTAGCACAAACCGTATTTGATTTTAGAGTTCCAAATACATGTATCCATATAGGAGAAAACAGAGTGAAACATAAACATGTAAACGGTTACTGCAAACGAACAGTTTAACCTAGAAGAACGAAATTTGGTGAGCCACTTGGGACTGGTGTACTGATCATTACCTGCCAGTATCATCAAGATTGGGTGCAAAAATTTTTCCTGAGATTCCAGGAAACTAGTAGTTTTGGGGAAGCTTGGCAACCCCTTTCAATGAAAGTGATTCTCGTCAGTCTCTGCTTGGGGCTACTTCAATAGGACACAAACCATAGCGATAGAACTTGGAACTACATTATTGTGCCAAGTTTCAAAGAGCTAGCACAAACTGTGTTTGATTTAGAGTTCCAACTACATGTATCCATATAGGAGAAAACAGAGTGAAACCTAAACATGGAAACGGTTGCTGCAAAGGAAAGGTTTAACATAGAAGAACGAAATTTGGTGAGCCAAGTGGGATTTTTGTACTGATCATTACCTGCAAGTATCATCAAGATTGGGTGAAAAAATGTTTGCTGAGATGTCAGGAAACTCGTAGTTTTTGGAAGCTTGGCAACCCCTTTCAATGAACGTGATTCTCGTCAATCTCTGCTTGCGGCTACTTCAATAGGACACAAACCATAGCGATAGAACTTGGAACTACATTATTGTGCCAAGTTTCAAAGAGCTAGCACAAACCGTGTTTGATTTAGAGTTCCAACTACATGTATCCATATAGGAGAAAACAGAGTGAAACCTATACATGGAAACGGTTGTTGCAAAGGAAAGGTTTAAACTAGAAGAACGAAATTTGGTGAGCCAAGTGGGATTTTTGTTCTGATCATTACCTGCAAGTATCATCAAGATTGGGTGAAAAAATGTTTGCTGAGATGTCAGGAAACTCGTAGTTTTTTGGAAGCTTGGCAACCCCTTTCAATGAACGTGATTCTCGTCAGTCTTGCTTAGGACTACTTCAATAGGACACAAACCATAGCGATAGAACTTGCAACTACATTAGTGTGTCAAATTTCAAAGAGCTAACACAAACCGTGTTTGATTCAGAGTTCCAACTACATGTATCCATATAGGAGAAAACAGAGTAAAACCTAAATATCCAAACAGTTACTGCAAAGGAAAGGTTTACCCTAGAAGAACGAAATTTGGTCAGCCAAGTGGGATTGGTGTACTGTTCATTACCTGCAAGTATCATCAAGATTGGGTGCAAAATGTTTGCTGAGATTTCAGGAAACTCGTAGTTTTTGGAAGCTTGGCAACCCTTTCAATGAAAGTGATTCTCGTCAATCTCTGCTTGCGGCTACTTCAATAGGACACAAACCATAGCGGTAGAACTTGGAACTACATTATTGTGCCAAGTTTCAAAGAGCTAGCACAAACCGTGTTTGATTTAGAGTTCCATCTACATGTATCCATATAGGAGAAAACAGAGTGAAACCTAAACATCAAAACGTTTACTGCAAAGGAACGGTTTAACCTAGAAGAACGAAATTTGGTGAGCCACGTGGGACTGGTGTACTGATTATTACCTGCCAGTATCATCAAGATTGGGTGAAAAATGTTTGCTGAGATTGCAGGAAACTCGTAGTTTTTTGGAAGCTTGGCAACCCCTTTCAATGAACGTGATTCTCGTCAGTCTCTGCTTGGGGCTACTTCAATAGGACACAAACCATAGCGATAGAACTTGCAACTACATTATTGTGCCAAGTTTCAAAGAGCTAACACAAACCGTGTTTGATTTAGAGTTCCAACTACATGTATCCATATAGGAGAAAACAGAGTGAAACCTAAACATGAAAATGGTTACTGCAAACCAACTGTTTAAACTAGAAGAACGAAATTTGGTGAGCCAAGTGAGACTGCTGTACTGATCATTACCTGCAAGTATCATCAAGATTGGGTGAAAAAATGTTTGCTGAGATTTCAGGAAACTCGTAGTTTTTTGGAAGCTTGGCAACCCATTTCAATGAAAGTGATGCTCGTCAGTCTCTGCTTGCGGCTACTTCAATAGGACACAAATCATAGCGATAGAACTTGGAACTACATTATTGTGCCAAGTTTCAAAGAGCTAGCACAAACCATGTTTGATTTAGAGTTCCTAATACATGTATCCATATAGGAGAAAACAGAGTGAAACCTAAACATCCAAACGGTTACTGTAAAGAAACGGTTTAACCTAGAAGAACGAAATTTGGTGAGCCAAGTGGGATTGGTGTACTGATCATTACCTGCCAGTATCATCAAGATTGGGTGAAAAATGAATTCTGATATTTCCGGAAACTCGTAATTTTTCGGAAGCTTGGCAACCCCTTTCAATGAAAGTGATTCTCGTCAGCCTCTGCTTGGGGCTACTTCAATAGGACACAAACCACAGCGATAGAACATGGAACTACATTATTGTGCCAAGGTTCAAAGTGCAAGCACAAACCGTGTTTGATTTACAGTTCCAAATACATGTGTCCATACAGGAGAAAACAGAGTAAAACCTAAACATGAAAACGGTTACTGCAAAGGAACGGTTTCACCTAGAATAACGAAATTTGGTGAGCCAAGTGAGACTGGTGTACTGATCATTTCTGCAAGTATCATCAAGATTGGGTGAAAAAATGATTGCTGAATTTTCAGGAAACTCGTAGTTTTTTGGAAGCTTGGCAACCCCTTTCAATGAAAGTGATTCTCGTCAGTCTCTGCTTGGGGCTACTTCAATAGGACACAAACCATAGCGATAGAACTTGGAACTACATTATTGTGCCAAGTTTCATAGAGCTAGCACAAACCGTGTTTGATTTAGAGTTCCAATACATGTATCCATATAGGAGAAAACAGAGTGAAACCTAAACATCAAAACGGTTACTGCAAAGGAACGGTTTAACCTAGAAGAACGAAATTTGGTGAGCCACGTGGGACTGGTGTACTGATTATTACCTGCCAGTATCATCAAGATTGGGTGAAAAAATGTTTCCTGAGATTGCAGGAAACTCGTAGTTTTTTGGAAGCTTGGCAACCCCTTTCAATGAACGTGATTCTCGTCAGTCTCTGCTTAGGACTACTTCAATAGGACACAAACCATAGCGATAGAACTTGCAACTACATTATTGTGCCAAGTTTCAAAGAGCTAACACAAACCGTGTTTGATTTAGAGTTCCAACTACATGTATCCATATAGGAGAAAACAGAGTGAAACCTAAACATGAAAATGGTTACTGCAAACCAACTGTTTAAACTAGAAGAACGAAATTTGGTGAGCCACGTGGGACTGATGTACTGATCATTACCTGCAATTATCATCAAGATTGGGTGAAAAATGTTTGCTGAGATGTCAGGAAACTCGTAGTTTTTTGGAAGCTTGGCAACCCCTTTCAATGAAAGTGATTCTCGTCAGTCTCTGCTTGGGGCTACTTCAATAGGACACAAACCATAGCGATAGAACTTGGAACTACATTATTGTGACACGTTTCAAAGAGCTAGCACAAACCGTGTTTGATTTAGAGTTCCAACTACATGTATCCATATAGGAGAAAACAGAGTGAAACCTAAACATGAAAACGGTTACTGCAAAGGAACGGTTTAACCTAGAAGAACGAAATTTGGTGAGCCAAGTGGGATTGGTGTACTGATCATTACCTGCAAGTATCATCAAGATTGGGTGAAAAAATGTTTGCTGAGATGTCAGGAAACTCGTAGTTTTTTGGAAGCTTGGCAACCCCTTTCAATGAACGTGATTCTCGTCAATCTCTGCTTGCGGCTACTTCAATAGGACACAAACCATAGCGATAGAACTTGGAACTACATTATTGTGCCAAGTTTCAAAGAGCTAGCACAAACCGTATTTGATTTAGAGTTCCAAATACATGTATCCATATAGGAGAAAACAGAGTGAAACATAAACATGTAAACGGTTACTGCAAACGAACAGTTTAACCTAGAAGAACGAAAATTTGGTGAGCCACTTGGGACTGGTGTACTGATCATTACCTGCCAGTATCATCAAGATTGGGTGCAAAAATTTTTCCTGAGATTCCAGGAAACTAGTAGTTTTGGGGAAGCTTGGCAACCCCTTTCAATGAAAGTGATTCTCGTCAGTCTCTGCTTGGGGCTACTTCATAGGACACAAACATAGCGATAGAACTTGGAACTACATTATTGTGCCAAGTTTCAAAGAGCTAGCACAAACCGTGTTTGATTTAGAGTTCCAACTACATGTATCCATATAGGAGAAAACAGAGTGAAACCTAAACATGGAAACGGTTGCTGCAAAGGAAAGGTTTAACATAGAAGAACGAAATTTGGAGAGCCAAGTGGGATTTTTGTACTGATCATTACCTGCAAGTATCATCAAGATTGGGTGAAAAAATGTTTGCTGAGATGTCAGGAAACTCGTAGTTTTTTGGAAGCTTGGCAACCCCTTTCAATGAACGTGATTCTCGTCAATCTCTGCTTGCGGGCTACTTCAATAGGACACAAACCATAGCGATAGAACTTGGAACTACATTATTGTGCCAAGTTTCAAAGAGCTAGCACAAACCGTGTTTGATTTAGAGTTCCAACTACATGTATCCATATAGGAGAAAACAGAGTGAAACCTATACATGGAAACGGTTGTTGCAAAGGAAAGGTTTAAACTAGAAGAACGAAATTTGGTGAGCCAAGTGGGATTTTTGTTCTGATCATTACCTGCAAGTATCATCAAGATTGGGTGAAAAAATGTTTGCTGAGATGTCAGGAAACTCGTAGTTTTTTGGAAGCTTGGCAACCCCTTTCAATGAACGTGATTCTCGTCAGTCTTGCTTAGGACTACTTCAATAGGACACAAACCATAGCGATAGAACTTGCAACTACATTAGTGTGTCAAATTTCAAAGAGCTAACACAAACCGTGTTTGATTCAGAGTTCCAACTACATGTATCCATATAGGAGAAAACAGAGTAAAACCTAAATATCCAAACGGTTACTGCAAAGGAAAGGTTTACCCTAGAAGAACGAAATTTGGTCAGCCAAGTGGGATTGGTGTACTGTTCATTACCTGCAAGTATCATCAAGATTGGGTGCAAAAATGTTTGCTGAGATTTCAGGAAACTCGTAGTTTTTTGGAAGCTTGGCAACCCCTTTCAATGAAAGTGATTCTCGTCAATCTCTGCTTGCGGCTACTTCAATAGGACACAAACCATAGCGGTAGAACTTGGAACTACATTATTGTGCCAAGTTTCAAAGAGCTAGCACAAACCGTGTTTGATTTAGAGTTCCATCTACATGTATCCATATAGGAGAAAACAGAGTGAAACCTAAACATGAAAACGGTTACTGCAAAGGAACGGTTTAACCTAGAAGAACGAAATTTGGTGAGCCACGTGGGACTGGTGTACTGATTATTACCTGCCAGTATCATCAAGATTGGGTGAAAAAATATTTGCTGAGATTGCAGGAAACTCGTAGTTTTTTGGAAGCTTGGCAACCCCTTTCAATGAACGTGATTCTCGTCAGTCTCTGCTTGGGGCTACTTCAATAGGACACAAACCATAGCGATAGAACTTGCAACTACATTATTGTGCCAAGTTTCAAAGAGCTAACACAAACCGTGTTTGATTTAGAGTTCCAACTACATGTATCCATATAGGAGAAAACAGAGTGAAACCTAAACATGAAAATGGTTACTGCAAACCAACTGTTTAAACTAGAAGAACGAAATTTGGTGAGCCACGTGGGACTGCTGTACTGATCATTACCTGCAAGTATCATCAAGATTGGGTGAAAAAATGTTTCCTGAGATTGCAGGAAACTCGTAGTTTTTTGGAAGCTTGGCAACCCCTTTCAATGAAAGTGATTCTCGTCAGTCTCTGCTTGGGGCTACTTCAATAGGACACAAACCATAGCGATAGACCTTGGAACTACATTATTGTGCCAAGTTTCAATGAGCTAGCAGAAACCGTGTTTGATTTAGTGTTCCAACAACATGTGTCCATATAGGAGAAAACAGAGTGCAACCTAAACATGAAAACGGTTACTGGAAAGGAACGGTTTAACCTAGAAGAACGAAATTTGGTTAGCCAAGTGGGATTGGTGTACTGATCATTACCTGCCAGTATCATCAAGTTTGGGTGAAAAAATGTTTGCTGAGATTTCAGGAAACTGGTAGTTTTTTGGAAGCTTGGCAACCCCTTTAAATGAACGTGATTCTCGTCAGCCTCTGCTTTGGGCTACTTCAATAGGACACAAACCATAGCGATAGAACTTGGAACTACATTATTGTGCCAAGTTTCAAAGAGCTAGCACAAACCGTGTTTGATATAGAGTTCCAACTCCATGTATCCATATAGGAGAAAACAGAGTGAAACCTAAACATGAAAACGGTTACTGCAAACGGATGGTTTAACCTAGAAGAACGAAATTTGTTGAGCCACGTGGGACTGGTGTACTGATCATTACCTACCAGTATCATAAAGATTGGGTCCAAAAATTTTTCCTAAGATTTCAAGAAACTCGTAATTTTTGGAATCTTGGCAACCCCTTTCAATGAAAGTGATTCTCGTCAGTCTCTGCTTGGGGCTACTTCAATAGGACACAAACCGTAGCGATAGAACTTTGAACTACATTATTATGCCAAGTTTCAAAACCTACCACAAACCGTGTTTGATTTAGAGTTCCAAATACGTGTATCCATATAGGAGAAAACAGAGTGAAACCTAAACATCAAAACGGTTACTGCAAACGAACGGTTTAACCTAGAAGAACGAAATTTGGTGAGCCACGTGGGACTGGTGTACTGATCATTACCTGCCAGTATCATCAAGATTGGGTGAAAAAATGTTTCCTGAGATTTCAGGAAACTCCTAGTTTTTTGGAAGCTTGGCAACCCCTTTCAATGAACGTGATTCTCGTCAGTCTCTGCTTGGGGCTACTTCAATAGGACACAAACCATTGTGATAGAACTTGAAACTACATTATTGTGCCAAGTTTCAAAGAGCTAGCACAAACCGTGTTTGATTTAGAGTTCCAACTACATGTATCCATATAGGAGAAAACAGAGTGAAACCTAAACATCCAAACGGTTACTGCAAAGGAACGGTTTAACCTAGAAGAAAGAAATTTGGTGTGCCAAGTGGGATTGGAGTACTGATCATTACCTGCAAGTATCCTCAAGATTGGGTGAAAAAAATATTTGCTGAGATTTCAGGAAACTCGTAGTTTTTTGGAAGCTTTTCAACCCTTTCAATGAAAGTGATTCTCATCAGTCTCTGCTTGGGGCTTCTTCAATAGGACACAAACCATAGCGATAGAACTTGGAACTACATTATTGTGCCAAGTTTCAAAGAGCTAGCACAAACCGTGTTTGATATAGAGTTCCAACTACATGTTACCATATAGGAGAAAACAGAGTGAAACCTAAACATGAAAACGGTTACTGCAAACGAATGGTTTAACCTAGAAGAACGAAATTTGGTGAGCCACGTGGGACTGGTGTACTGATCATTACCTACCAGTATCATAAAGATTGGGTCCAAAAATTTTTCCTAAGATTTCAAGAAACTCGTAATTTTTGGAAGCTTGGCAACCCCTTTCAATTAAAGTGATTCTCATCAGTCTCTGCTTGGGGCTACTTCAATAGGACACAAACCATAGCGATAGAAGTTGGAACTACATTATTGTGCCAAGTTTCAAAGAGCTAGCACAAACCGTGTTTGATTTAGAGTTCCAACTACATGTTTCCATATAGGAGAAAACAGAGTGAAACATAAACATGTAAACGGTTACTGCAAAGGAACGGTTTCACCTAGAATAACGAAATTTGGTGAGCCAAGTGAGACTGGTGTACTGATCATTTCTGCAAGTATCATCAAGATTGGGTGAAAAAATGTTTGCTGAGATTTCAGGAAAGTCGTAGTTTTATGGAAGCTTGGCAACCCCTTTCAATGAAAGTGATTCTCGTCAGTCTCTGCTTGCGGCTGCTTCAATAGGACACAAACCATAGTCATAGAACTTGGAACTACATTATTGTGCCAAGTTTCAAAGAGCTAGCACAAACCGTGTTTGATTTAGAGTTCCAAATACATGTATCCATATAGGAGAAAACAGAGTGAAACCTAAACATGAAAACGGGTTCTTCAAAGGAACGGTTTAACCTAGAAGAACGAAATTTGGTGAGCCACGTGGGACTGGTGTACTGATCATTACCTGCCAGTATCATCAAAATTGGGTGCAAAAATATTTGCTGAGATTTCAGGAAACTCGTAGTTTTTTGGAAGCTTGGCAACCCCTTTCAATGAAAGTGATTCTCGTCAGTCTCTGCTTGGGGCTACTTCAATAGGACACAATCCATAGCGATAGAACTTGGAACTACATTATTGTGCCAGGTTTCAAAGAGCTAGCACAAACCGTGTTTGATTTAGAGTTCCAACTACATGTATCCATATAGGAGAAAACAGAGTGAAACCTAAACATCAAAACGGTTACTGCAAAGGAACGGTTTAACCTAGAAGAAAGAAATTTGGTGAGCCACGTGGGACTGGTGTACTGATCATAACCTGCAAGTATCATTAAGATTGGGTGCAAAAATGTTTGCTGAGATTTTAGGAAACTGGTAGTTTTTTGGAAGCTTGGCAACCCCTTTCAATGAAAGTGATTCTCGTCAGTCTCTGCTTGGGGCTACTTCAATAGGACACAAACCATAGCGATAGAACTTGGAACTACATTATTGTGCCAAGTTTCAAAGAGCTAGCACAAACCGTGTTTGATTTAGAGTTCCAACTACATGTTTCCATATAGGAGAAAACAGAGTGAAACCTGAACATGAAAACGGTTACTGCAAACGAACGGTTTAACCTAGAAGAACGAAATTTGGTGAGCCAAGTGGGATTGGTGTACTGATCATTACCTGCAAATATCATCAATATTGGGTGAAAAAATGTTTTCTGAGATTTCAGGAAACTCGTAGTATTTTGGAAGGTTGGGAACCCCTAAAAATGAAAGTGATTCTCGTCAGTATCTGCTTGGGGCTTACTTCAATAGGACACAAACTATAGCGATAGAACTTGGAACTACATTATTGTGCCAAGTTTCAATGAGCTAGCAGAAACCGTGTTTGATTTAGTGTTCCAACAACATGTGTCCATATAGGAGAAAACAGAGTGAAAACCTAAACATGAAAACGGTTACTGCAAAGGAACGGTTTAACATAGCAGAACGAAATTTGGTGAGCCAAGTGGGATTGGTGTACTGATCATTACCTACCACTATCATCAGTATTGGGTGAAAAAATGTTTACTGAGATTTCAGGATACTCGTAGTTTTTGGGAAGCTTGGCAACCCCTTTCAATTAAAGTGATTCTCGTCAGTCTCTACTTGGGGCTACTTCAATAGGGACACAAACCATAGCGATAGAACTTGGAACAACATTATTGTGCCAAGTTTCAAAGAGCTAGCACAAACCGTGTTTGATTTAGAGTTCCAACTACATGTTTCCATATAGGAGAAAACAGAGTGAAACATAAACATGTAAACGGTTACTGCAAACGAACAGTTTAACCTAGAAGAACGAAATTTGGTGAGCCACGTGGGACTGGTGTACTGATCATTACCTGCCAGTATCATCAAGATTGGGTGCAAAAATTTTTCCTGAGATTTCAGGAAACTAGTAGTTTTTGGGAAGCTTGGCAACCCCTTTCAATGAACGTGATTCTCGTCAGTCTCTGCTTAGGACTACTTCAATAGGACACAAACCATAGCGATAGAACTTGGAACAACATTATTGTGCCAAATTTCAAAGAGCTAACACAAACCGTGTTTGATTCACAGTTCCAACTACATGTATCCATATAGGAGAAAACAGAGTAAACCTAAACATCCAAACGGTTACTGCAAAGGAACGGTTTAACCTAGAAGAACGAAATTTGGTCAGCCAAGTGGGATTGGTGTACTGTTCATTACCTGCAAGTATCATCAAGATTGGGTGCAAAAATGTTTGCTGAGATTTCAGGAAACTCGTAGATTTTTGGAAGCTTGGCAACCCCTTTCAATGAAAGTGATTCTCGTCAATCTCTGCTTGCGGCTACTTCAATAGGACACAAACCATAGTGATAGAACTTGGAACTACATTATTGTGCCAAGTTTCAAAGAGCTAGCACAAACCGTGTTTGATTTAGAGTTCCAACTACATGTATCCATATAGGAGAAAACAGAGTGAAACCTAAACATCAAAACGGTTACTGCAAAGGAACGGTTTAACCTAGAAGAACGAAATTTGGTGAGCCAAGTGGGATTGGTGTACTGATCATTACCTGCAAGTATCATCAAGATTGGGTGCAAAAATGTTTCCTGAGATTTCCAGGAAACTGGTAGTTTTTGGAAGCTTGTCAACCCCTTTCAATGAACGTGATTCTCATCAGTCTCTGCTTAGGGCTACTTCAATAGGACACAAACCATAGTGATAGAACTTGGAACTACATTATTGTGCCAAGTTACAAAGAGCTAGCACCAACCGTGTTTGATTTACAGTTCAAATACATGTATCCATGTAGGAGAAAACAGAGTAAAACCTAAACATGAAAACAGTTACTGCAAAGGAACGGTTTCACCTAGACGAACGAAATTTGGTGAGCCAAGTGAGACTGGTGTACTGATCATTTCTGTAAGTATCATCAAGATTGGGTGAAAAAATGTTTGCTGAGATTTCAGGAAACTCATAGTTTTTTGGAAGCTTGGCAACCCATTTCAATGAAAGTGATGCTCGTCAGTCTCTGCTTGCGGCTACTTCAATATGACACAAATCATAGCGATAGAACTTGGAACTACATTATTGTGCCAAGTTTCAAAGAGCTAGCACAAACCATGTTTGATTTAGAGTTCCTAATACATGTATCCATATAGGAGAAAACAGAGTGAAACCTAAACATCCAAACGGTTACTGTAAAGAAACGGTTTAACCTAGAAGAACGAAATTTGGTGAGCCAAGTGGGATTGGTGTACTGATCATTACCTGCCAGTATCATCAAGATTGGGTGAAAAAATGAATTCTGATATTTCCGGAAACTCGTAATTTTTCGGAAGCTTGGCAACCCCTTTCAATGAAAGTGATTCTCGTCAGCCTCTGCTTGGGGCTACTTCAATAGGACACAAACCACAGCGATAGAACATGGAACTACATTATTGTGCCAAGGTTCAAAGTACAAGCACAAACCGTGTTTGATTTACAGTTCCAAATACATGTGTCCATACAGGAGAAAACAGAGTAAAACCTAAACATGAAAACGGTTACTGCAAAGGAACGGTTTCACCTAGAATAACGAAATTTGGTGAGCCAAGTGAGACTGGTGTACTGATCATTTCTGCAAGTATCATCAAGATTGGGTGAAAAAATGATTGCTGAATTTTCAGGAAACTCGTAAGTTTTTTGGAAGCTTGGCAACCCCCTTTCAATGAAAGTGATTCTCGTCAGTCTCTGCTTGGGGCTACTTCAATAGGACACAAACCATAGCGATAGAACTTGGAACTACATTATTGTGCCAAGTTTCATAGAGCTAGCACAAACCGTGTTTGATTTAGAGTTCCAAATACATGTATCCATATAGGAGAAAACAGAGTGAAACCTAAACATCAAAACGGTTACTGCAAAGGAACGGTTTAACCTAGAAGAACGAAATTTGGTGAGCCACGTGGGACTGGTGTACTGATTATTACCTGCCAGTATCATCAAGATTGGGTGAAAAAATGTTTCCTGAGATTGCAGGAAACTCGTAGTTTTTTGGAAGCTTGGCAACCCCTTT
This sequence comes from Urocitellus parryii, assembly GCF_045843805.1. Lineage (NCBI taxonomy): Eukaryota > Metazoa > Chordata > Mammalia > Rodentia > Sciuridae > Urocitellus > Urocitellus parryii. The sequence goes on along the minus strand of NW_027552608.1, from coordinate 45,015 downwards.
CAATGAACGTGATTCTCGTCAGTCTCTGCTTAGGACTACTTCAATAGGACACAAACCATAGCGATAGAACTTGCAACTACATTATTGTGCCAAGTTTCAAAGAGCTAACACAAACCGTGTTTGATTTAGAGTTCCAACTACATGTATCCATATAGGAGAAAACAGAGTGAAACCTAAACATGAAAATGGTTACTGCAAACCACTGTTTAAACTAGAAGAACGAAATTTGGTGAGCCACGTGGGACTGGTGTACTGATCATTACCTGCAATTATCATCAAGATTGGGTGAAAAAATGTTTGCTGAGATGTCAGGAAACTCGTAGTTTTTTGGAAGCTTGGCAACCCCTTTCAATGAAAGTGATTCTCGTCAGTCTCTGCTTGGGGCTACTTCAATAGGACACAAACCATAGCGATAGAACTTGGAACTACATTATTGTGACACGTTTCAAAGAGCTAGCACAAACCGTGTTTGATTTAGAGTTCCAACTACATGTATCCATATAGGAGAAAACAGAGTGAAACCTAAACATGAAAACGGTTACTGCAAAGGAACGGTTTAACCTAGAAGAACGAAATTTGGTGAGCCAAGTGGGATTGGTGTACTGATCATTACCTGCAAGTATCATCAAGATTGGGTGAAAAAATGTTTGCTGAGATGTCAGGAAACTCGTAGTTTTTTGGAAGCTTGGCAACCCCTTTCAATGAACGTGATTCTCGTCAATCTCTGCTTGCGGCTACTTCAATAGGACACAAACCATAGCGATAGAACTTGGAACTACATTATTGTGCCAAGTTTCAAAGAGCTAGCACAAACCGTATTTGATTTAGAGTTCCAAATACATGTATCCATATAGGAGAAAACAGAGTGAAACATAAACATGTAAACGGTTACTGCAAACGAACAGTTTAACCTAGAAGAACGAAATTTGGTGAGCCACTTGGGACTGGTGTACTGATCATTACCTGCCAGTATCATCAAGATTGGGTGCAAAAATTTTTCCTGAGATTCCAGGAAACTAGTAGTTTTGGGGAAGCTTGGCAACCCCTTTCAATGAAAGTGATTCTCGTCAGTCTCTGCTTGGGGCTACTTCAATAGGACACAAACCATAGCGATAGAACTTGAAACTACATTATTGTGCCAAGTTTCAAAGAGCTAGCACAAACCGTGTTTGATTTAGAGTTCCAACTACATGTATCCATATAGGAGAAAACAGAGTGAAACCTAAACATGGAAACGGTTGCTGCAAAGGAAAGGTTTAACATAGAAGAACGAAATTTGGTGAGCCAAGTGGGATTTTTGTACTGATCATTACCTGCAAGTATCATCAAGATTGGGTGAAAAAATGTTTGCTGAGATGTCAGGAAACTCGTAGTTTTTTGGAAGCTTGGCAACCCCTTTCAATGAACGTGATTCTCGTCAATCTCTGCTTGCGTCTACTTCAATAGGACACAAACCATAGCGATAGAACTTGGAACTACATTATTGTGCCAAGTTTCAAAGAGCTAGCACAAACCGTGTTTGATTTAGAGTTCCAACTACATGTATCCATATAGGAGAAAACAGAGTGAAACCTATACATGGAAACGGTTGTTGCAAAGGAAAGGTTTAAACTAGAAGAACGAAATTTGGTGAGCCAAGTGGGATTTTTGTTCTGATCATTACCTGCAAGTATCATCAAGATTGGGTGAAAAAATGTTTGCTGAGATGTCAGGAAACTCGTAGTTTTTTGGAAGCTTGGCAACCCCTTTCAATGAACGTGATTCTCGTCAGTCTTGCTTAGGACTACTTCAATAGGACACAAACCATAGCGATAGAACTTGCAACTACATTAGTGTGTCAAATTTCAAAGAGCTAACACAAACCGTGTTTGATTCAGAGTTCCAACTACATGTATCCATATAGGAGAAAACAGAGTAAAACCTAAATATCCCAAACGGTTACTGCAAAGGAAAGGTTTACCCTAGAAGAACGAAATTTGGTCAGCCAAGTGGGATTGGTGTACTGTTCATTACCTGCAAGTATCATCAAGATTGGGTGCAAAAATGTTTGCTGAGATTTCAGGAAACTCGTAGTTTTTTGGAAGCTTGGCAACCCCTTTCAATGAAAGTGATTCTCGTCAATCTCTGCTTGCGGCTACTTCAATAGGACACAAACCATAGCGATAGAACTTGGAACTACATTATTGTGCAAGTTTCAAAGAGCTAGCACAAACCGTGTTTGATTTAGAGTTCCAAATACATGTATCCATATAGGAGAAAACAGAGTGAAACCTAAACATCAAAACGGTTACTGCAAAGGAACGGTTTAACCTAGAAGAACGAAATTTGGTGAGCCACGTGGACTGGTGTACTGATTATTACCTGCCAGTATCATCAAGATTGGGTGAAAAAATGTTTGCTGAGATTGCAGGAAACTCGTAGTTTTTTGGAAGCTTGGCAACCCCTTTCAATGAACGTGATTCTCGTCAGTCTCTGCTTGGGGCTACTTCAATAGGACACAAACCATAGCGATAGAACTTGCAACTACATTATTGTGCCAAGTTTCAAAGAGCTAACACAAACCGTGTTTGATTTAGAGTTCCAACTACATGTATCCATATAGGAGAAAACAGAGTGAAACCTAAACATGAAAATGGTTACTGCAAACCAACTGTTTAAACTAGAAGAACGAAATTTGGTGAGCCACGTGGGACTGCTGTACTGATCATTACCTGCAAGTATCATCAAGATTGGGTGAAAAAATGTTTCCTGAGATTGCAGGAAACTCGTAGTTTTTTGGAAGCTTGGCAACCCCTTTCAATGAAAGTGATTCTCGTCAGTCTCTGCTTGGGGCTACTTCAATAGGACACAAACCATAGCGATAGAACTTGGAACTACATTATTGTGCCAAGTTTCAAAGAGCTAGCACAAACCGTGTTTGATTTAGAGTTCCAACTACATGTATCCATATAGGAGAAAACAGAGTGAAACCTAAACATGAAAACGGTTACTGCAAAGGAACGGTTTAACCTACAAGAACGAAATTTGGTGAGCCAAGTGGGATTGGTGTACTGATCATTACCTGCAAGTATCATCAAGATTGGGTGCAAAAATGTTTCCTGAGATTTCAGGAAACTCGTAGTTTTTTGGAAGCTTGGCAACCCCTTTCAATGAACGTGATTCTCATCAGTCTCTGCTTGGGGCTACTTCAATAGGACACAAACCATAGTGATAGAACTTGGAACTACATTATTGTGCCAAGTTTCAAAGAGCTAGCACCAACCGTGTTTGATTTACAGTTCAAATACATGTATCCATGTAGGAGAAAACAGAGTAAAACCTAAACATGAAAACGGTTACTGCAAAGGAACGGTTTCACCTAGACGAACGAAATTTGGTGAGCCAAGTGAGACTGGTGTACTGATCATTTCTGTAAGTATCATCAAGATTGGGTGAAAAAATGTTTGCTGAGATTTCAGGAAACTCGTAGTTTTTTGGAAGCTTGGCAACCCATTTCAATGAAAGTGATGCTCGTCAGTCTCTGCTTGCGGCTACTTCAATAGGACACAAATCATAGCGATAGAACTTGGAACTACATTATTGTGCCAAGTTTCAAAGAGCTAGCACAAACCATGTTTGATTTAGAGTTCCTAATACATGTATCCATATAGGAGAAAACAGAGTGAAACCTAAACATCCAAACGGTTACTGTAAAGAAACGGTTTAACCTAGAAGAACGAAATTTGGTGAGCCAAGTGGGATTGGTGTACTGATCATTACCTGCCAGTATCATCAAGATTGGGTGAAAAAATGAATTCTGATATTTCCGGAAACTCGTAGTTTTTCGGAAGCTTGGCAACCCCTTTCAATGAAAGTGATTCTCGTCAGCCTCTGCTTGGGGCTACTTCAATAGGACACAAACCACAGCGATAGAACATGGAACTACATTATTGTGCCAAGGTTCAAAGTGCAAGCACAAACCGTGTTTGATTTACAGTTCCAAATACATGTGTCCATACAGGAGAAAACAGAGTAAAACCTAAACATGAAAACGGTTACTGCAAAGGAACGGTTTCACCTAGAATAACGAAATTTGGTGAGCCAAGTGAGACTGGTGTACTGATCATTTCTGCAAGTATCATCAAGATTGGGTGAAAAAATGTTTGCTGAATTTTCAGGAAACTCGTAGTTTTTTGGAAGCTTGGCAACCCCTTTCAATGAAAGTGATTCTCGTCAGTCTCTGCTTGGGGCTACTTCAATAGGACACAAACCATAGCGATAGAACTTGGAACTACATTATTGTGCCAAGTTTCAAAGAGCTAGCACAAACCGTGTTTGATTTAGAGTTCCAAATACATGTATCCATATAGGAGAAAACAGAGTGAAACCTAAACATCAAAACGGTTACTGCAAAGGAACGGTTTAACCTAGAAGAACGAAATTTAGTGAGCCACGTGGGACTGTGTACTGATTATTACCTGCCAGTATCATCAAGATTGGGTGAAAAAATGTTTGCTGACATGTCAGGAAACTCGTAGTTTTTTGGAAGCTGGCAACCCCTTTCAATGAACGTGATTTTCGTCAGTCTCTGCTTAGGACTACTTCAATAGGACACAAACCATAGCGATAGAACTTGCAACTACATTATTGTGCCAAGTTTCAAAGAGCTAACACAAACCGTGTTTCATTTAGAGTTCCAACTACATGTATCCATATAGGAGAAAACAGAGTGAAACCTAAACATGAAAATGGTTACTGCAAACCAACTGTTTAAACTAGAAGAACGAAATTTGGTGAGCCACGTGGGACTGGTGTACTGATCATTACCTGCAAGTATCATCAAGATTGGGTGAAAAAATATTTGCTGAGATGTCAGGAAACTCGTAGTGTTTTGGAAGCTTGGCAACCCCTTTTCAATGAAAGTGATTCTCGTCAGTCTCTGCTTGGGGCTACTTCAATAAGACACAAACCATAGCGATAGAACTTGGAACTACATTATTGTGACAAGTTTCAAAGAGCTAGCACAAACCGTGTTTGATTTAGAGTTCCAACTACATGTATCCATATAGGAGAAAACAGAGTGAAACCTAAACATGAAAACGGTTACTGCAAAGGAACGGTTTAACCTAGAAGAACGAAATTTGGTGAGCCACGTGGGACTGGTGTACTGATCATTACCTGCAAGTATCATCAAGATTGGGTGCAAAAATGTTTGCTGAGATTTTAGGAAACTGGTTGTTTTTTGGAAGCTTGGCAACCCCTTTCAATGAACGTGATTCTCGTCAGTCTCTGCTTGGGGCTACTTCAATAGGACACAAACCATAGTGATAGAACTTGGAACTACATTATTGTGCCACGTTTCAAAGAGCTAGCACAAACCGTGTTTGATTTAGAGTTCCAACTCCATGTATCCATATAGGAGAAAACAGAGTGAAACCTAAACATGAAAACGGTTACTGCAAACGAACGGTTTAACCTAGAAGAACGAAATTTGGTGTGCCAAGTGGGATTGGTGTACTGATCATTACCTGCAAGTATTATCAAGATTGGGTGAAAAATGTTTGCTGAGATTGCAGGAAACTCGTAGTTTTTTGGAAAGCTTGGCAACCCCTTTCAATGAACGTGATTCTCGTCAATCTCTGCTTGCGGCTACTTCAATAGGACACAAACCATACGATAGAACTTGGAACTACATTATTGTGCCAAGTTTCAAAGAGCTAGCACAAACCGTATTTGATTTAGAGTTCCAAATACATGTATCCATATAGGAGAAAACAGAGTGAAACATAAACATGTAAACGGTTACTGCAAACGAACAGTTTAACCTAGAAGAACGAAATTTGGTGAGCCACTTGGGACTGGTGTACTGATCATTACCTGCCAGTATCATCAAGATTGGGTGCAAAAATTTTTCCTGAGATTCCAGGAAACTAGTAGTTTTGGGGAAGCTTGGCAACCCCTTTCAATGAAAGTGATTCTCGTCAGTCTCTGCTTGGGGCTACTTCAATAGGACACAAACCATAGCGATAGAACTTGGAACTACATTATTGTGCCAAGTTTCAAAGAGCTAGCACAAACCGTGTTTGATTTAGAGTTCCAACTACATGTATCCATATAGGAGAAAACAGAGTGAAACCTAAACATGGAAACGGTTGCTGCAAAGGAAAGGTTTAACATAGAAGAACGAAATTTGGTGAGCCAAGTGGGATTTTTGTACTGATCATTACCTGCAAGTATCATCAAGATTGGGTGAAAAAATGTTTGCTGAGATGTCAGGAAACTCGTAGTTTTTTGGAAGCTTGGCAACCCCTTTCAATGAACGTGATTCTCGTCAATCTCTGCTTGCGGCTACTTCAATAGGACACAAACCATAGCGATAGAACTTGGAACTACATTATTGTGCCAAGTTTCAAAGAGCTAGCACAAACCGTGTTTGATTTAGAGTTCCAACTACATGTATCCATATAGGAGAAAACAGAGTGAAACCTATACATGGAAACGGTTGTTGCAAAGGAAAGGTTTAAACTAGAAGAACGAAATTTGGTGAGCCAAGTGGGATTTTTGTTCTGATCATTACCTGCAAGTATCATCAAGATTGGGTGAAAAAATGTTTGCTGAGATGTCAGGAAACTCGTAGTTTTTTGGAAGCTTGGCAACCCCTTTCAATGAACGTGATTCTCGTCAGTCTTGCTTAGGACTACTTCAATAGGACACAAACCATAGCGATAGAACTTGCAACTACATTAGTGTGCCAAATTTCAAAGAGCTAACACAAACCGTGTTTGATTCAGAGTTCCAACTACATGTATCCATATAGGAGAAAACAGAGTAAAACCTAAATATCCAAACGGTTACTGCAAAGGAAAGGTTTACCCTAGAAGAACGAAATTTGGTCAGCCAAGTGGGATTGGTGTACTGTTCATTACCTGCAAGTATCATCAAGATTGGGTGCAAAAATGTTTGCTGAGATTTCAGGAAACTCGTAGTTTTTTGGAAGCTTGGCAACCCCTTTCAATGAAAGTGATTCTCGTCAATCTCTGCTTGCGGCTACTTCAATAGGACACAAACCATAGCGATAGAACTTGGAACTACATTATTGTGCCAAGTTTCAAAGAGCTAGCACAAACCGTGTTTGATTTAGAGTTCCATCTACATGTATCCATATAGGAGAAAACAGAGTGAAACCTAAACATCAAAACGGTTACTGCAAAGGAACGGTTTAACCTAGAAGAACGAAATTTGGTGAGCCACGTGGGACTGGTGTACTGATTATTACCTGCCAGTATCATCAAGATTGGGTGAAAAAATGTTTCCTGAGATTGCAGGAAACTCGTAGTTTTTTGGAAGCTTGGCAACCCCTTTCAATGAACGTGATTCTCGTCAGTCTCTGCTTGGGGCTACTTCAATAGGACACAAACCATAGCGATAGAACTTGCAACTACATTATTGTGCCAAGTTTCAAAGAGCTAACACAAACCGTGTTTGATTTAGAGTTCCAACTACATGTATCCATATAGGAGAAAACAGAGTGAAACCTAAACATGAAAATGGTTACTGCAAACCAACTGTTTAAACTAGAAGAACGAAATTTGGTGAGCCACGTGGGACTGCTGTACTGATCATTACCTGCAAGTATCATCAAGATTGGGTGAAAAAAATGTTTCCTGAGATTGCAGGAAACTCGTAGTTTTTTGGAAGCTTGGCAACCCCTTTCAATGAAAGTGATTCTCGTCAGTCTCTGCTTGGGGCTACTTCAATAGGACACAAACCATAGCGATAGAACTTGGAACTACATTATTGTGCCAAGTTTCAAAGAGCTAGCACAAACCGTGTTTGATTTAGAGTTCCAACTACATGTATCCATATAGGAGAAAACAGAGTGAAACCTAAACATGAAAACGGTTACTGCAAAGGAACGGTTTAACCTACAAGAACGAAATTTGGTGAGCCAAGTGGGATTGGTGTACTGATCATTACCTGCAAGTATCATCAAGATTGGGTGCAAAAATGTTTCCTGAGATTTCAGGAAACTGGTAGTTTTTTGGAAGCTTGGCAACCCCTTTCAATGAACGTGATTCTCATCAGTCTCTGCTTGGGGCTACTTCAATAGGACACAAACCATAGTGATAGAACTTGGAACTACATTATTGTGCCAAGTTTCAAAGAGCTAGCACCAACCGTGTTTGATTTACAGTTCAAATACATGTATCCATGTAGGAGAAAACAGAGTAAAACCTAAACATGAAAACGGTTACTGCAAAGGAACGGTTTCACCTAGACGAACGAAATTTGGTGAGCCAAGTGAGACTGGTGTACTGATCATTTCTGTAAGAATCATCAAGATTGGGTGAAAAAATGTTTGCTGAGATTTCAGGAAACTCGTAGTTTTTTGGAAGCTTGGCAACCCATTTCAATGAAAGTGATGCTCGTCAGTCTCTGCTTGCGGCTACTTCAATAGGACACAAATCATAGCGATAGAACTTGGAACTACATTATTGTGCCAAGTTTCAAAGAGCTAGCACAAACCATGTTTGATTTAGAGTTCCTAATACATGTATCCATATAGGAGAAAACAGAGTGAAACCTAAACATCCAAACGGTTACTGTAAAGAAACGGTTTAACCTAGAAGAACGAAATTTGGTGAGCCAAGTGGGATTGGTGTACTGATCATTACCTGCCAGTATCATCAAGATTGGGTGAAAAAATGAATTCTGATATTTCCGGAAACTCGTAGTTTTTCGGAAGCTTGGCAACCCCTTTCAATGAAAGTGATTCTCGTCAGCCTCTGCTTGGGGCTACTTCAATAGGACACAAACCACAGCGATAGAACATGGAACTACATTATTGTGCCAAGGTTCAAAGTGCAAGCACAAACCGTGTTTGATTTACAGTTCCAAATACATGTGTCCATACAGGAGAAAACAGAGTAAAACCTAAACATGAAAACGGTTACTGCAAAGGAACGGTTTCACCTAGAATAACGAAATTTGGTGAGCCAAGTGAGACTGGTGTACTGATCATTTCTGCAAGTATCATCAAGATTGGGTGAAAAATGTTTGCTGAATTTTCAGGAAACTCGTAGTTTTTTGGAAGCTTGGCAACCCCTTTCAATGAAAGTGATTCTCGTCAGTCTCTGCTTGGGGCTACTTCAATAGGACACAAACCATAGCGATAGAACTTGGAACTACATTATTGTGCCAAGTTTCAAAGAGCTAGCACAAACCGTGTTTGATTTAGAGTTCCAAATACATGTATCCATATAGGAGAAAACAGAGTGAAACCTAAACATCAAAACGGTTACTGCAAAGGAACGGTTTAACCTAGAAGAACGAAATTTAGTGAGCCACGTGGGACTGGTGTACTGATTATTACCTGCCAGTATCATCAAGATTGGGTGAAAAAATGTTTGCTGACATGTCAGGAAACTCGTAGTTTTTTGGAAGCTTGGCAACCCCTTTCAATGAACGTGATTTTCGTCAGTCTCTGCTTAGGACTACTTCAATAGGACACAAACCATAGCGATAGAACTTGCAACTACATTATTGTGCCAAGTTTCAAAGAGCTAACACAAACCGTGTTCATTTAGAGTTCCAACTACATGTATCCATATAGGAGAAAACAGAGTGAAACCTAAACATGAAAATGGTTACTGCAAACCAACTGTTTAAACTAGAAGAACGAAATTTGGTGAGCCACGTGGGAGACTGGTGTACTGATCATTACCTGCAAGTATCATCAAGATTGGGTGAAAAAATGTTTGCTGAGATGTCAGGAAACTCGTAGTTTTTTGGAAGCTTGGCAACCCCTTTCAATGAAAGTGATTCTCGTCAGTCTCTGCTTGGGGCTACTTCAATAGGACACAAACCATAGCGATAGAACTTGGAACTACATTATTGTGACAAGTTTCAAAGAGCTAGCACAAACCGTGTTTGATTTAGAGTTCCAACTACATGTATCCATATAGGAGAAAACAGAGTGAAACCTAAACATGAAAACGGTTACTGCAAAGGAACGGTTTAACCTAGAAGAACGAAATTTGGTGAGCCACGTGGGACTGGTGTACTGATCATTACCTGCAAGTATCATCAAGATTGGGTGCAAAAATGTTTGCTGAGATTTTAGGAAACTGGTAGTTTTTTGGAAGCTTGGCAACCCCTTTCAATGAACGTGATTCTCGTCAGTCTCTGCTTGGGGCTACTTCAATAGGACACAAACCATAGTGATAGAACTTGGAACTACATTATTGTGCCACGTTTCAAAGAGCTAGCACAAACCGTGTTTGATTTAGAGTTCCAACTGCATGTATCCATATAGGAGAAAACAGAGTGAAACCTAAACATGAAAACGGTTACTGCAAAGGAACGGTTTAACCTAGAAGAACGAAATTTGGTGTGCCAAGTGGGATTGGTGTACTGATCATTACCTGCAAGTATCATCAAGATTGGGTGAAAAAATGTTTGCTGAGATTGCAGGAAACTCGTAGTTTTTTGGAAGCTTGGCAACCCCTTTCAATGAAAGTGATTCTCGTCAGTCTCTGCTTGCGGCTACTTCAATAGGACACAAACCATAGCGAAAGAACTTGGAACTACATTATTGTGCCAAGTTTCAAACAGCTAGCACAAACCGTGTTGATTTAGAGTTCCAACTACCTGTATCCATATAGGAGAAAACAGAGTGAAACCTAAACATGAAAACGGTTACTGCAAAGGAACGGTTTAACCTAGAAGAACGAAATGTGGTGAGCCAAGTGGGATTGGTGTACTGATGATTACCTGCTAGTATCATCAACATTGGGTGAAAAAATATTTGCTGAGATTTCAGGAAACTCGTAGTTTTTTTGGAAGCTTGGCAACCCCTTTCAATTAAATTGATTTTCCTCAGTCTCTGCTTGGGGCTACTTCAATAGGACACAATCGATAGCAATAGAACTTGGAACTACATTATTGTGCCAAGTTTCAAAGAGCTAGCAGAAACCGAGTTTGATTTAGAGTTCCAACTACATGTATCCATATAGGAGAAAACAGAGTGAAACCTAAACATGAAAACGGTTACTGCAAAGGAACGGTTTAACCTAGAATAACGAAATTTAGTGAGCCAAGTGGGATTGGTGTACTGATCATTATCTGCAGTATCATCACGATTGGGTCCAAAAACGATTCCTGAGATTTCAGGAAACTCGTAGTTTTTTGGAAGCTTGGCAACCCGTTTCTATTAAAGTGATTGTCGTCAGTCTCTGCTTGGGGCTACTTCAATAGGACACAAACTATAGCGATAGAACTTGGAACTACATTATTGTGCCAAGTTTCAAAGAGCTAGCACAAACCTTGTTTGATTTAGAGTTCCAACTCCATGTATCCATATAGGAGAAAACAGAGTGAAACCTAAACATGAAAACGGTTACTGCAAAGGAACGGTTTAATCTAGAAGAACGAAATGTGGTGAGCCAAGTGGGATTGGTGTACTGATGATTACCTGCTAGTATCATCAACATTGGGTGAAAAAATATTTGCTGAGATTTCAGGAAACTCGTAGTTTTTTTGGAAGCTTGGCAACCCCTTTCAATTAAATTGATTTTCCTCAGTCTCTGCTTGGGGCTACTTCAATAGGACACAATCAATAGCAATAGAACTTGGAACTACATTATTGTGCCAAGTTTCAAAGAGCTAGCAGAAACCGAGTTTTATTTAGAGTTCCAACTACATGTATCCATATAGGAGAAAACAGAGTGAAACCTAAACATGAAAACGGTTACTGCAAAGGAACGGTTTAACCTAGAAGAACGAAATTTAGTGAGCCAAGTGGGATTGGTGTACTGATCATTATCTGCAGTATCATCACGATTGGGTCCAAAAACGATTCCTGAGATTTCAGGAAACTCGTAGTTTTTTGGAAACTTGGCAACCCGTTTCTATTAAAGTGATTGTCGTCAGTCTCTGCTTGGGGCTACTTCAATAGGACACAAACTATAGCGATAGAACTTGGAACTACATTATTGTGCCAAGTTTCAAAGAGCTAGAACAAACCGTGTTTGATTTAGAGTTCCAACTCCATGTATCCATATAGGAGAAAACAGAGTGAAACCTAAACATGAAAACGGTTACTGCAAAGGAACGGTTTAACCTAGAAGAACGAAATTTGGTGAGCCAAGTTGGATTCGTGTACTGATCATTACCTGCCAGTATCATCACGATTGGGTCCAAAATTGTTTCCTGAGATTTCAGGAAACTCGTAGTTTTTTGGAAGCTTGGCAACCCCTTTCAATGAAAGTGATTCTCGTCAGTCTCTGCTTGGGGCTACTTCAATAGGACACAAACCATAGCGATAGAACTTGGAACTACATTATTGTGCGAAGTTTCAAAGAGCTAGCACAAACCGTGTTTGATTTAGAGTTCCAACTCCATGTATCCATATAGGAGAAAACAGAGTGAAACCTAAACATGAAAACGGTTACTGCAAAGGAACGGTTTAATCTAGAAGAACAAAATGTGGTGAGCCAAGTGGGATTGGTGTACTGATGATTACCTGCTAGTATCATCAACATTGGGTGAAAAAATATTTGCTGAGATTTCAGGAAACTCGTAGTTTTTTTGGAAGCTTGGCAACCCCTTTCAATTAAATTGATTTTCCTCAGTCTCTGCTTGGGGCTACTTCAATAGGACACAATCGATAGCAATAGAACTTGGAACTACATTATTGTGCCAAGTTTCAAAGAGCTAGCAGAAACCGAGTTTGATTTAGAGTTCCAACTACATGTATCCATATAGGAGAAAACAGAGTGAAACCTAAACATGAAAACGGTTACTGCAAAGGAACGGTTTAACCTAGAATAACGAAATTTAGTGAGCCAAGTGGGATTGGTGTACTGATCATTATCTGCAGTATCATCACGATTGGGTCCAAAAACGATTCCTGATATTTCAGGAAACTCGTAGTTTTTTGGAAACTTGGCAACCCGTTTCTATTAAAGTGATTGTCGTCAGTCTCTGCTTGGGGCTACTTCAATAGGACACAAACTATAGCGATAGAACTTGGAACTACATTATTGTGCCAAGTTTCAAAGAGCTAGCACAAACCGTGTTTGATTTAGAGTTCCAACTACATGTATCCATATAGGAGAAAACAGAGTGAAACCTAAACATGAAAACGGTTACTGCAAAGGAACGGTTTAACCTAGAAGAACGAAATTTGGTGAGCCAAGTTGGATTCGTGTACTGATCATTACCTGCCAGTATCATCACGATTGGTTCCAAAATTGTTTCCTGAGATTTCAGGAAACTCGTAGTTTTTTGGAAGCTTGGCAACCCCTTTCAATGAAAGTGATTCTCGTCAGTCTCTGCTTGGGGCTACTTCAATAGGACACAAACCATAGCGATAGAACTTGGAACTACATTATTGTGCCAAGTTTCAAAGAGCTAGCACAAACCGTGTTTGATTTAGAGTTCCAACTACATGTATCCATATAGGAGAAAACAGAGTGAAACCTAAACATCAAAACGATTACTGCAAAGGAACGGTTTAACCTAGAAGAACGAAATTTGGTGAGCCAAGTGGGATTGGTGTACTGATCATTACCTGCAAGTATCATCAAGATTGGGTGCAAAAATGTTTGCTGAGATTTCAGGAAACTCGTAGTTATTTGGAAGCTTGGCAACCACTTTCAATGAACGTGATTATCGTCAGTCTCTGCTTGGGGCTACTTCAATAGGACACAAACCATAGTGATAGAACTTGGAACTACATTATTGTGCCAAGTTTCAAAGAGCTAGCACAAACCGTGTTTGATTTAGAGTTCCAACTACATGTATCCATATAGGAGAAAACAAAGTGAAACCTAAACATGAAAACGGTTACTGCAAAGGAACGGTTTAACCTAGAAGAACGAAATTTGGTGAGCCAAGTGGGATTGGTGTACTGATCATTACCTGCAAGTATCATCAAGATTGGGTGAAAAAATATTTGCTGAGATTTCAGGAAACTCGTAGTTTTTTGGAAGCTTGGCAACCCCTTTCAATGAAAGTGATTCTCGTCAGTCTCTGCTTGGGGCTACTTCAATAGGACACAAACCATAGCGATAGAATTTGGAACTACATTATTGTGCCAAGATTCAAAGAGCTAGCACAAACCGTGTTTGATTTAGAGTTCCAACTACATGTTTCCATATAGGAGAAAACAGAGTGAAACTTAAACATGTAAACGGTTACTGCAAACGAATGGTTTAACCTAGAAGAACGAAATTTGGTGAGCCAAGTTGGATTCGTGTACTGATCATTACCTGCCAGTATCATCACGATTGGTTCCAAAATTGTTTCCTGAGATTTCAGGAAACTCGTAGTTTTTTGGAAGCTTGGCAACCCCTTTCAATGAAAGTGATTCTCGTCAGTCTCTGCTTGGGGCTACTTCAATAGGACACAAACCATAGCGATAGTACTTGGAACTACATTATTGTGCCAAGTTTCAAAGAGCTAGCACAACCGTGTTTGATTAAGAGTTCCAACTACATGTATCCATATAGGAGAAAACAGAGTGAAACCTAAACATGAAAATGGTTACTGCAAAGGAACGGTTTAATCTAGAAGAACGAAATGTGGTGAGCCAAGTGGGATTGTGTACTGATGATTACCTGCTAGTATCATCAACATTGGGTGAAAAAATATTTGCTGAGATTTCAGGAAACTCGTAGTTTTTTTGGAAGCTTGGCAACCCCTTTCAATTAAATTGATTTTCCTCAGTCTCTGCTTGGGGCTACTTCAATAGAACACAATCGATAGCAATAGAACTTGGAACTACATTATTGTGCCAAATTTCAAAGAGCTAGCAGAAACCGAGTTTGATTTAGAGTTCCAACTACATGTATCCATATAGGAGAAAACAGAGTGAAACCTAAACATGAAAACGGTTACTGCAAAGGAACGGTTTAACCTAGAATAACGAAATTTAGTGAGCCAAGTGGGATTGGTGTACTGATCATTATCTGCAGTATCATCACGATTGGGTCCAAAAACGATTCCTGAGATTTCAGGAAACTCGTAGTTTTTTGGAAGCTTGGCAACCCGTTTCTATTAAAGTGATTGTCGTCAGTCTCTGCTTGGGGCTACTTCAATAGGACACAAACTATAGCGATAGAACTTGGAACTACATTATTGTGCCAAGTTTCAAAGAGCTAGCACAAACCGTGTTTGATTTAGAGTTCCAACTCCATGTATCCATATAGGAGAAAACAGAGTGAAACCTAAACATGAAAACGGTTACTGCAAAGGAACGGTTTAATCTAGAAGAACGAAATGTGGTGAGCCAAGTGGGATTGGTGTACTGATGATTACCTGCTAGTATCATCAACATTGGGTGAAAAAATATTTGCTGAGATTTCAGGAAACTCGTAGTTTTTTTGGAAGCTTGGCAACCCCTTTCAATTAAATTGATTTTCCTCAGTCTCTGCTTGGGGCTACTTCAATAGGACACAATCAATAGCAATAGAACTTGGAACTACATTATTGTGCCAAGTTTCAAAGAGCTAGCAGAAACCGAGTTTTATTTAGAGTTCCAACTACATGTATCCATATAGGAGAAAACAGAGTGAAACCTAAACATGAAAACGGTTACTGCAAAGGAACGGTTTAACCTAGAATAACGAAATTTAGTGAGCCAAGTGGGATTGGTGTACTGATCATTATCTGCAGTATCATCACGATTGGGTCCAAAAACGATTCCTGAGATTTCAGGAAACTCGTAGTTTTTTGGAAACTTGGCAACCCGTTTCTATTAAAGTGATTGTCGTCAGTCTCTGCTTGGGGCTACTTCAATAGGACACAAACTATAGCGATAGAACTTGGAACTACATTATTGTGCCAAGTTTCAAAGAGCTAGAACAAACCGTGTTTGATTTAGAGTTCCAACTCCATGTATCCATATAGGAGAAAACAGAGTGAAACCTAAACATGAAAACGGTTACTGCAAAGGAACGGTTTAACCTAGAAGAACGAAATTTGGTGAGCCAAGTTGGATTCGTGTACTGATCATTACCTGCCAGTATCATCACGATTGGGTCCAAAATTGTTTCCTGAGATTTCAGGAAACTCGTAGTTTTTTGGAAGCTTGGCAACCCCTTTCAATGAAAGTGATTCTCGTCAGTCTCTGCTTGGGTTACTTCAATAGGACACAAACCATAGCGATAGAACTTGGAAGTACATTATTGTGCCAAGTTTCAAAGAGCTAGCACAAACCGTGTTTGATTTAGAGTTCCAACTACATGTATCCATATAGGAGAAAACAGAGTGAAACCTAAACATGAAAACGGTTACTGCAAAGGAACGGTTTAATCTAGAAGAACGAAATGTGGTGAGCCAAGTGGGATTGGTGTACTGATGATTACCTGCTAGTATCATCAACATTGGGTGAAAAAATATTTGCTGAGATTTCAGGAAACTCGTAGTTTTTTTGGAAGCTTGGCAACCCCTTTCAATTAAATTGATTTTCCTCAGTCTCTGCTTGGGGCTACTTCAATAGGACACAATCGATAGCAATAGAACTTGGAACTACATTATTGTGCCAAGTTTCAAAGAGCTAGCAGAAACCGAGTTTGATTTAGAGTTCCAACTACATGTATCCATATAGGAGAAAACAGAGTGAAACCTAAACATGAAAACGGTTACTGCAAAGGAACGGTTTAACCTAGAATAACGAAATTTAGTGAGCCAAGTGGGATTGGTGTACTGATCATTATCTGCAGTATCATCACGATTGGGTCCAAAAACGATTCCTGAGATTTCAGGAAACTCGTAGTTTTTTGGAAACTTGGCAACCCGTTTCTATTAAAGTGATTGTCGTCAGTCTCTGCTTGGGGCTACTTCAATAGGACACAAACTATAGCGATAGAACTTGGAACTACATTATTGTGCCAAGTTTCAAAGAGCTAGCACAAACCGTGTTTGATTTAGAGTTCCAACTCCATGTATCCATATAGGAGAAAACAGAGTGAAACCTAAACATGAAAACGGTTACTGCAAAGTAACGGTTTTACCTAGAAGAACGAAATTTGGTGAGCCAAGTTGGATTCGTGTACTGATCATTACCTTCCAGTATCATCACGATTGGGTCCAAAATTGTTTCCTGAGATTTCAGGAAACTCGTAGTTTTTTGGAAGCTTGGCAACCCCTTTCAATGAAAGTGATTCTCGTCAGTCTCTGCTTGGGGCTACTTCAATAGGACACAAACCATAGCGATAGAACTTGGAACTACATTATTGTGCCAAGTTTCAAAGAGCTCGCACAAACCGTGTTTGATTTAGAGTTCCAACTACATGTATCCATATAGGAGAAAACAGAGTGAAACCTAAACATGAAAACGGTTACTGCAAAGGAACGGTTTAATCTAGAAGAACAAAATGTGGTGAGCCAAGTGGGATTGGTGTCCTGATGATTACCTGCTAGTATCATCAACATTGGGTGAAAAAATATTTGCTGAGATTTCAGGAAACTCGTAGTTTTTTTGGAAGCTTGGCAACCCCTTTCAATTAAATTGATTTTCCTCAGTCTCTGCTTGGGGCTACTTCAATAGGACACAATCGATAGCAATAGAACATGGAACTACATTATTGTGCCAAGTTTCAAAGAGCTAGCAGAAACCGAGTTTGATTTAGAGTTCCAACTACATGTATCCATATAGGAGAAAACAGAGTGAAACCTAAACATGAAAACGGTTACTGCAAAGGAACGGTTTAACCTAGAATAACGAAATTTAGTGAGCCAAGTGGGA
Source organism: Urocitellus parryii (assembly GCF_045843805.1). Taxonomy (NCBI): domain Eukaryota; kingdom Metazoa; phylum Chordata; class Mammalia; order Rodentia; family Sciuridae; genus Urocitellus; species Urocitellus parryii. The sequence goes on along the minus strand of NW_027552608.1, from coordinate 27,284 downwards.
TTGGTGTACTGATCATTATCTGCAGTATCATCACGATTGGGTCCAAAAACGATTCCTGAGATTTCAGGAAACTCGTAGTTTTTTGGAAGCTTGGCAACCCGTTTCTATTAAAGTGATTGTCGTCAGTCTCTGCTTGGGGCTACTTCAATAGGACACAAACTATAGCGATAGAACTTGGAACTACATTATTGTGCCAAGTTTCAAAGTGCTAGAACAAACCGTGTTTGATTTAGAGTTCCAACTCCATGTATCCATATAGGAGAAAACAGAGTGAAACCTAAACATGAAAACGGTTACTGCAAAGGAACGGTTTAACCTAGAAGAACGAAATTTGGTGAGCCAAGTTGGATTCGTGTACTGATCATTACCTGCCAGTATCATCACGATTGGGTCCAAAATTGTTTCCTGAGATTTCAGGAAACTCGTAGTTTTTTGGAAGCTTGGCAACCCCTTTCAATGAAAGTGATTCTCGTCAGTCTCTGCTTGGGGCTACTTCAATAGGACACAAACCATAGTGATAGAACTTGGAACTACATTATTGTGCCAAGTTTCAAAGAGCTAGCACAAACCGTGTTTGATTTAGAGTTCCAACTACATGTATCCATATAGGAGAAAACAGAGTGAAACCTAAACATGAAAACGGTTACTGCAAAGGAACGGTTTAATCTAGAAGAACAGAATGTGGTGAGCCAAGTGGGATTGGTGTACTGATGATTACCTGCTAGTATCATCAATATTGGGTGAAAAAATATTTGCTGAGATTTCAGGAAACTCGTAGTTTTTTTGGAAGCTTGGCAACCCCTTTCAATTAAATTGATTTTCCTCAGTCTCTGCTTGGGGCTACTTCAATAGGACACAATCGATAGCAATAGAACTTGGAACTACATTATTGTGCCAAGTTTCAAAGAGCTAGCAGAAACCGAGTTTGATTTAGAGTTCCAACTACATGTATCCATATAGGAGAAAACAGAGTGAAACCTAAACATGAAAATGGTTACTGCAAAGGAACGGTTTAACCTAGAATAACGAAATTTAGTGAGCCAAGTGGGATCGGTGTACTGATCATTATCTGCAGTATCATCACGATTGGGTCCAAAAACGATTCCTGAGATTTCAGGAAACTCGTAGTTTTTTGGAAACTTGGCAACCCGTTTCTATTAAAGTGATTGTCGTCAGTCTCTGCTTGGGGCTACTTCAATAGGACACAAACTATAGCGATAGAACTTGGAACTACATTATTGTGCCAAGTTTCAAAGTGCTAGAACAAACCGTGTTTGATTTAGAGTTCCAACTCCATGTATCCATATAGGAGAAAACAGAGTGAAACCTAAACATGAAAACGGTTACTGCAAAGGAACGGTTTAACCTAGAAGAACGAAATTTGGTGAGCCAAGTTGGATTCGTGTACTGATCATTACCTGCCAGTATCATCACGATTGGGTCCAAAATTGTTTCCTGAGATTTCAGGAAACTCGTAGTTTTTTGGAAGCTTGGCAACCCCTTTCAATGAAAGTGATTCTCGTCAGTCTCTGCTTGGGGCTACTTCAATAGGACACAAACCATAGTGATAGAACTTGGAACTACATTATTGTGCCAAGTTTCAAAGAGCTAGCACAAACCGTGTTTGATTTAGAGTTCCAACTACATGTATCCATATAGGAGAAAACAGAGTGAAACCTAAACATGAAAACGGTTACTGCAAAGGAACGGTTTAATCTAGAAGAACAGAATGTGGTGAGCCAAGTGGGATTGGTGTACTGATGATTACCTGCTAGTATCATCAATATTGGGTGAAAAAATATTTGCTGAGATTTCAGGAAACTCGTAGTTTTTTTGGAAGCTTGGCAACCCCTTTCAATTAAATTGATTTTCCTCAGTCTCTGCTTGGGGCTACTTCAATAGGACACAATCGATAGCAATAGAACTTGGAACTACATTATTGTGCCAAGTTTCAAAGAGCTAGCAGAAACCGAGTTTGATTTAGAGTTCCAACTACATGTATCCATATAGGAGAAAACAGAGTGAAACCTAAACATGAAAATGGTTACTGCAAAGGAACGGTTTAACCTAGAATAACGAAATTTAGTGAGCCAAGTGGGATCGGTGTACTGATCATTATCTGCAGTATCATCACGATTGGGTCCAAAAACGATTCCTGAGATTTCAGGAAACTCGTAGTTTTTTGGAAACTTGGCAACCCGTTTCTATTAAAGTGATTGTCGTCAGTCTCTGCTTGGGGCTACTTCAATAGGACACAAACTATAGCGATAGAACTTGGAACTACATTATTGTGCCAAGTTTCAAAGAGCTAGCACAAACCGTGTTTGATTTAGAGTTCCAACTCCATGTATCCATATAGGAGAAAACAGAGTGAAACCTAAACATGAAAACGGTTACTGCAAAGGAACGGTTTAACCTAGAAGAACGAAATTTGGTGAGCCAAGTTGGATTCGTGTACTGATCATTACCTGCCAGTATCATCACGATTGGGTCCAAAATTGTTTCCTGAGATTTCAGGAAACTCGTAGTTTTTTGGAAGCTTGGCAACCCCTTTCAATGAAAGTGATTCTCGTCAGTCTCTGCTTGGGGCTACTTCAATAGGACACAAACCATAGCGATAGAACTTGGAAGTACATTATTGTGCCAAGTTTCAAAGAGCTCGCACAAACCGTGTTTGATTTAGAGTTCCAACTACATGTATCCATATAGGAGAAAACAGAGTGAAACCTAAACATGAAAACGGTTTCTGCAAAGGAACGGTTTAATCTAGAAGAACGAAATGAGTTGAGCCAAGTGGGATTGGTGTACTGATGATTACCTGCTAGTATCATCAACATTGGGTGAAAAAATATTTGCTGAGATTTCAGGAAACTCGTAGTTTTTTTGGAAGCTTGGCAACCCCTTTCAATTAAATTGATTTTCCTCAGTCTCTGCTTGGGGCTACTTCAATAGGACACAATCGATAGCAATAGAACTTGGAACTACATTATTGTGCCAAGTTTCAAAGAGCTAGCAGAAACCGAGTTTGATTTAGAGTTCCAACTACATGTATCCATATAGGAGAAAACAGAGTGAAACCTAAACATGAAAACGGTTACTGCAAAGGAACGGTTTAACCTAGAATAACGAAATTTAGTGAGCCAAGTGGGATTGGTGTACTGATCATTATCTGCAGTATCATCACGATTGGGTCCAAAAACGATTCCTGAGATTTCAGGAAACTCGTAGTTTTTTGGAAACTTGGCAACCCGTTTCTATTAAAGTGATTGTCGTCAGTCTCTGCTTGGGGCTACTTCAATAGGACACAAACTATAGCGATAGAACTTGGAACTACATTATTGTGCCAAGTTTCAAAGAGCTAGCACAAACCGTGTTTGATTTAGAGTTCCAACTCCATGTATCCATATAGGAGAAAACAGAGTGAAACCTAAACATGAAAACGGTTACTGCAAAGGAACGGTTTAACCTAGAAGAACGAAATTTGGTGAGCCAAGTTGGATTCGTGTACTGATCATTACCTTCCAGTATCATCACGATTGGGACCAAAATTGTTTCCTGAGATTTCAGGAAACTCGTAGTTTTTTGGAAGCTTGGCAACCCCTTTCAATGAAAGTGATTCTCGTCAGTCTCTGCTTGGGGCTACTTCAATAGGACACAAACCATAGCGATAGAACTTGGAACTACATTATTGTGCCAAGTTTCAAAGAGCTAGCACAAACCGTGTTTGATTTAGAGTTCCAACTACATGTATCCATATAGGAGAAAACAGAGTGAAACCTAAACATGAAAACGGTTACTGCAAAGGAACGGTTTAATCTAGAAGAACAAAATGTGGTGAGCCAAGTGGGATTGGTGTACTGATGATTACCTGCTAGTATCATCAACATTGGGTGAAAAAATATTTGCTGAGATTTCAGGAAACTCGTAGTTTTTTTGGAAGCTTGGCAACCCCTTTCAATTAAATTGATTTTCCTCAGTCTCTGCTTGGGGCTACTTCAATAGGACACAATCGATAGCAATAGAACATGGAACTACATTATTGTGCCAAGTTTCAAAGAGCTAGCAGAAACCGAGTTTGATTTAGAGTTCCAACTACATGTATCCATATAGGAGAAAACAGAGTGAAACCTAAACATGAAAACGGTTACTGCAAAGGAACGGTTTAACCTAGAATAACGAAATTTAGTGAGCCAAGTGGGATTGGTGTACTGATCATTATCTGCAGTATCATCACGATTGGGTCCAAAAACGATTCCTGAGATTTCAGGAAACTCGTAGTTTTTTGGAAGCTTGGCAACCCGTTTCTATTAAAGTGATTGTCGTCAGTCTCTGCTTGGGGCTACTTCAATAGGACACAAACTATAGCGATAGAACTTGGAACTACATTATTGTGCCAAGTTTCAAAGAGCTAGCACAAACCGTGTTTGATTTAGAGTTCCAACTCCATGTATCCATATAGGAGAAAACAGAGTGAAACCTAAACATGAAAACGGTTACTGCAAAGGAACGGTTTAATCTAGAAGAACAAAATGTGGTGAGCCAAGTGGGATTGGTGTACTGATGATTACCTGCTAGTATCATCAACATTGGGTGAAAAAATATTTGCTGAGATTTCAGGAAACTCGTAGTTTTTTTGGAAGCTTGGCAACCCCTTTCAATTAAATTGATTTTCCTCAGTCTCTGCTTGGGGCTACTTCAATAGGACACAATCGATAGCAATAGAACTTGGAACTACATTATTGTGCCAAGTTTCAAAGAGCTAGCAGAAACCGAGTTTGATTTAGAGTTCCAACTCCATGTATCCATATAGGAGAAAACAGAGTGAAACCTAAACATGAAAACGGTTACTGCAAAGGAACGGTTTAACCTAGAATAACGAAATTTAGTGAGCCAAGTGGGATTGGTGTACTGATCATTATCTGCAGTATCATCACGATTGGGTCCAAAAACGATTCCTGAGATTTCAGGAAACTCGTAGTTTTTTGGAAACTTGGCAACCCGTTTCTATTAAAGTGATTGTCGTCAGTCTCTGCTTGGGGCTACTTCAATAGGACACAAACTATAGCGATAGAACTTGGAACTACATTATTGTGCCAAGTTTCAAAGAGCTAGAACAAACCGTGTTTGATTTAGAGTTCCAACTCCATGTATCCATATAGGAGAAAACAGAGTGAAACCTAAACATGAAAACGGTTACTGCAAAGGAACGGTTTAACCTAGAAGAACGAAATTTGGTGAGCCAAGTTGGATTCGTGTACTGATCATTACCTGCCAGTATCATCACGATTGGTTCCAAAATTGTTTCCTGAGATTTCAGGAAACTCGTAGTTTTTTGGAAGCTTGGCAACCCCTTTCAATGAACGTGATTCTGGTCAGTCTCTGCTTGGGGCGACTTCAATAGGACACAAACCATAGCGATAGAACTTGGAACTACATTATTGTGCCAAGTTTCAAAGAGCTAGCACAAACCGTGTTTGATTTAGAGTTCCAACTACATGTATCCATATAGGAGAAAACAGAGTGAAACCTAAACATGAAAACGGTTACTGCAAAGGAACGGTTTAATCTAGAAGAACGAAATGTGGTGAGCCAAGTGGGATTGGTGTACTGATGATTACCTGCTAGTATCATCAACATTCGGTGAAAAAATATTTGCTGAGATTTCAGGAAACTCGTAGTTTTTTTGGAAGCTTGGCAACCCCTTTCAATTAAATTGATTTTCCTCAGTCTCTGCTTGGGGCTACTTCAATAGGACACAATCGATAGCAATAGAACTTGGAACTACATTATTGTGCCAAGTTTCAAAGAGCTAGCAGAAACCGAGTTTGATTTAGAGTTCCAACTACATGTATCCATATAGGAGAAAACAGAGTGAAACCTAAACATGAAAATGGTTACTGCAAAGGAATGGTTTAACCTAGAATAACGAAATTTAGTGAGCCAAGTGGGATCGGTGTACTGATCATTATCTGCAGTATCATCACGATTGGGTCCAAAAACGATTCCTGAGATTTCAGGAAACTCGTAGTTTTTTGGAAACTTGGCAACCCGTTTCTATTAAAGTGATTGTCGTCAGTCTCTGCTTGGGGCTACTTCAATAGGACACAAACTATAGCGATAGAACTTGGAACTACATTATTGTGCCAAGTTTCAAAGAGCTAGCACAAACCGTGTTTGATTTAGAGTTCCAACTCCATGTATCCATATAGGAGAAAACAGAGTGAAACCTAAACATGAAAACGGTTACTGCAAAGGAACGGTTTAACCTAGAAGAACGAAATTTGGTGAGCCAAGTTGGATTCGTGTACTGATCATTACCTGCCAGTATCATCACGATTGGGTCCAAAATTGTTTCCTGAGATTTCAGGAAACTCGTAGTTTTTTGGAAGCTTGGCAACCCCTTTCAATGAAAGTGATTCTCGTCAGTCTCTGCTTGGGGCTACTTCAATAGGACACAAACCATAGCGATAGAACTTGGAACTACAAATTGTGCCAAGTTTCAAAGAGCTAGCACAAACCGTGTTTGATTTAGAGTTCCAACTACATGTATCCATATAGGAGAAAACAGAGTGAAACCTAAACATGAAAACGGTTACTGCAAAGGAACGGTTTAATCTAGAAGAACGAAATGTGGTGAGCCAAGTGGGATTGGTGTACTGATGATTACCTGCTAGTATCATCAACATTGGGTGAAAAAATATTTGCTGAGATTTCAGGAAACTCGTAGTTTTTTGGAAGCTTGGCAACCCGTTTCTATTAAAGTGATTGTCGTCAGTCTCTGCTTGGGGCTACTTCAATAGGACACAAACTATAGCGATAGAACTTGGAACTACATTATTGTGCCAAGTTTCAAAGAGCTAGCACAAACCGTGTTTGATTTAGAGTTCCAACTCCATGTATCCATATAGGAGAAAACAGAGTGAAACCTAAACATGAAAACGGTTACTGCAAAGGAACGGTTTAATCTAGAAGAACGAAATGTGGTGAGCCAAGTGGGATTGGTGTACTGATGATTACCTGCTAGTATCATCAACATTGGGTGAAAAAATATTTGCTGAGATTTCAGGAAACTCGTAGTTTTTTTGGAAGCTTGGCAACCCCTTTCAATTAAATTGATTTTCCTCAGTCTCTGCATGGGGCTACTTCAATAGGACACAATCGATAGCAATAGAACTTGGAACTACATTATTGTGCCAAGTTTCAAAGAGCTAGCAGAAACCGAGTTTGATTTAGAGTTCCAACTACATGTATCCATATAGGAGAAAACAGAGTGAAACCTAAACATGAAAACGGTTACTGCAAAGGAACGGTTTAACCTAGAATAACGAAATTTAGTGAGCCAAGTGGGATTGGTGTACTGATCATTATCTGCAGTATCATCACGATTGGGTCCAAAAACGATTCCTGAGATTTCAGGAAACTCGTAGTTTTTTGGAAACTTGGCAACCCGTTTCTATTAAAGTGATTGTCGTCAGTCTCTGCTTGGGGCTACTTCAATAGGACACAAACTATAGCGATAGAACTTGGAACTACATTATTGTGCCAAGTTTCAAAGAGCTAGAACAAACCGTGTTTGATTTAGAGTTCCAACTCCATGTATCCATATAGGAGAAAACAGAGTGAAACCTAAACATGAAAATGGTTACTGCAAAGGAACGGTTTAACCTAGAAGAACGAAATTTGGTGAGCCAAGTTGGATTCGTGTACTGATCATTACCTGCCAGTATCATCACGATTGGGTCCAAAATTGTTTCCTGAGATTTCAGGAAACTCGTAGTTTTTTGGAAGCTTGGCAACCCCTTTCAATGAAAGTGATTCTCGTCAGTCCCTGCTTGGGGCTACTTCAATAGGACACAAACCATAGCGATAGAACTTGGAACTACATTATTGTGCCAAGTTTCAAAGAGCTAGCACAAACCGTGTTTGATTTAGAGTTCCAAATACATGTATCCATATAGGAGAAAACAGAGTGAAACCTAAACATGAAAACGGTTACTGCAAAGGAACGGTTTAATCTAGAAGAACGAAATGTGGTGAGCCAAGTGGGATTGGTGTAGTGATGATTACCTGCTAGTATCATCAACATTGGGTGAAAAAATATTTGCTGAGATTTCAGGAAACTCGTAGATTTTTTGGAAGCTTGGCAACCCCTTTCAATTAAATTGATTTTCCTCAGTCTCTGCTTGGGGCTACTTCAATAGGACACAATCGATAGCAATAGAACTTGGAACTACATTATTGTGCCAAGTTTCAAAGAGCTAGCAGAAACCGAGTTTGATTTAGAGTTCCAACTACATGTATCCATATAGGAGAAAACAGAGTGAAACCTAAACATGAAAACGGTTACTGCAAAGGAACGGTTTAACCTAGAATAACGAAATTTAGTGAGCCAAGTGGGATCGGTGTACTGATCATTATCTGCAGTATCATCACGATTGGGTCCAAAAACGATTCCTGAGATTTCAGGAAACTCGTAGTTTTTTGGAAGCTTGGCAACCCGTTTCTATTAAAGTGATTGTCGTCAGTCTCTGCTTGGGGCTACTTCAATAGGACACAAACTATAGCGATAGAACTTGGAACTACATTATTGTGCCAAGTTTCAAAGAGCTAGCACAAACCGTGTTTGATTTAGAGTTCCAACTCCATGTATCCATATAGGAGAAAACAGAGTGAAACCTAAACATGAAAACGGTTACTGCAAAGGAACGGTTTAATCTAGAAGAACAAAATGTGGTGAGCCAAGTGGGATTGGTGTACTGATGATTACCTGCTAGTATCATCAACATTGGGTGAAAAAATATTTGCTGAGATTTCAGGAAACTCGTAGTTTTTTTGGAAGCTTGGCAACCCCTTTCAATTAAATTGATTTTCCTCAGTCTCTGCTTGGGGCTACTTCAATAGGACACAATCGATAGCAATAGAACTTGGAACTACATTATTGTGCCAAGTTTCAAAGAGCTAGCAGAAACCGAGTTTGATTTAGAGTTCCAACTACATGTATCCATATAGGAGAAAACAGAGTGAAACCTAAACATGAAAACGGTTACTGCAAAGGAACGGTTTAACCTAGAATAACGAAATTTAGTGAGCCAAGTGGGATTGGTGTACTGATCATTATCTGCAGTATCATCACGATTGGGTCCAAAAACGATTCCTGAGATTTCAGGAAACTCGTAGTTTTTTCGAAACTTGGCAACCCGTTTCTATTAAAGTGATTGTCGTCAGTCTCTGCTTGGGGCTACTTCAATAGGACACAAACTATAGCGATAGAACTTGGAACTACATTATTGTGCCAAGTTTCAAAGAGCTAGAACAAACCGTGTTTGATTTAGAGTTCCAACTCCATGTATCCATATAGGAGAAAACAGAGTGAAACCTAAACATGAAAACGGTTACTGCAAAGGAACGGTTTAACCTAGAAGAACGAAATTTGGTGAGCCAAGTTGGATTCGTGTACTGATCATTACCTGCCAGTATCATCACGATTGGTTCCAAAATTGTTTCCTGAGATTTCAGGAAACTCGTAGTTTTTTGGAAGCTTGGTAACCCCTTTCAATGAACGTGATTCTGGTCAGTCTCTGCTTGGGGCGACTTCAATAGGACACAAACCATAGCGATAGAACTTGGAACTACATTATTGTGCCAAGTTTCAAAGAGCTAGCACAAACCGTGTTTGATTTAGAGTTCCAACTACATGTATCCATATAGGAGAAAACAGAGTGAAACCTAAACATGAAAACGGTTACTGCAAAGGAACGGTTTAATCTAGAAGAACGAAATGTGGTGAGCCAAGTGGGATTGGTGTACTGATGATTACCTGCTAGTATCATCAACATTGGGTGAAAAAATATTTGCTGAGATTTCAGGAAACTCGTAGTTTTTTTGGAAGCTTGGCAACCCCTTTCAATTAAATTGATTTTCCTCAGTCTCTGCTTGGGGCTACTTCAATAGGACACAATCGATAGCAATAGAACTTGGAACTACATTATTGTGCCAAGTTTCAAAGAGCTAGCAGAAACCGAGTTTGATTTAGAGTTCCAACTCCATGTATCCATATAGGAGAAAACAGAGTGAAACCTAAACATGAAAACGGTTACTGCAAAGGAACGGTTTAACCTAGAAGAACGAAATTTGGTGAGCCAAGTAGGAGTGGTGTACTGATCATTAACTGCAAGTATCATCAAGATTGGGTGAAAAAATATTTGCTGAGATTTGAGGAAACTGGTAGTTTTTTGGAAGCTTGGCAACCCCTTTCAATGAAAGTGATTCTCGTCAGTCTCTGCTTGGGGCTACTTCAATAGGACACAAACGATAGCGATAGAACTTGGAACTCAATTATTGTGCCAAGTTTCAAATAGCTAGCAGAAACCGAGTTTCATTTAGAGTTCCAAATACATGTATCCATATAGGAGAAAACAGAGTGAAACCTAAACATGAAAACGGTTACTGCAAAGGAACGGTTTAACCTAGAAGAACGAAATTTAGTGTGCCAAGTGGGATTCATGTACTGATGATTATCTGCCAGTATCATCACGATTGGGTCCAAAAACGATTCCTGAGATTTCAGGAAACTCGTAGTTTTTTGGAAGCTTGGCAACCCCTTTCAATTAAATTGATTTTCCTCAGTCTCTGCTTGGGGCTACTTCAATAGGACACAAACGATAGCGATAGAACTTGGAACTACATTATTGTGCCAAGTTTCAAAGAGCTAGCAGAAACCGAGTTTGATTTAGAGTTACAACTACATGTATCCATTAAGGAGAAAACAGAGTGAAACCTAAACATGAAACCGGTTACTGCAAAGGAACGGTTTAACCTAGAAGAACGAAATTTAGTGAGCCAAGTGGGATTGGTGTACTGATCATTATCTGCCAGTATCATCATGATTGGGTCCAAAAACGATTCCTGAGATTTCAGGAAACTCGTAGTTTTTTGGAAGCTTGGCAACCCCTTTCTATTAAAGTGATTGTCGTCAGTCTCTGCTTGGGGCTACTTCAATAGGACACAAACCATAGCGATAGAACTTTAACTACATTATTGTGCCAAGTTTCAAAGAGCTAGCACAAACCGTGTTTGATTTAGAGTTCCAACTACATGTATCCATATAGGAGAAAACAGCGTGAAACCTAAACATGAAAACGTTTTTTGCAAAAGAACGGTTTAACCTAGAAGAACGAAATTTGGTGAGCCAGTGGGATTGGTGTACTGATCATTACCTCCAAGGTTTATCAAGATTGGGTGCAAAAATGTTTGCTGAGATTTCAGGAAACTCGTAGTTATTTGGAAGCTTGGCAACCACTTTCAATGAACGTGATTCTCGTCAGTCTCTGCTTGGGGCTACTTCAATAGGACACAAACCATAGCGATAGAACTTGGAACTACATTATTGTGCCAAGTTTCAAAGAGCTAGCACAAACCGTGTTTGATTTAGAGTTCCAACTACATGTTTCCATATAAGAGAAAACAGAGTGAAACCTAAACATGTAAACGGTTACTGCAAACGAACGGTTTAACCTAGAAGAACGAAATTTGGTGAGCCAAGTGGGATTGGTGTACTGATCATTACCTGCCAGTATCATCAAGATTGGGTGAAAAAATGAATTCTGATATTTCCGGAAACTCGTAGTTTTTCGGAAGCTTGGCAACCCCTTTCAATGAAAGTGATTCTCGTCAGCCTCTGCTTGGGGCTACTTCAATAGGACACAAACCACAGCGATAGAACATGGAACTACATTATTGTGCCAAAGTTCAAAGTGCAAGCACAAACCGTGTTTGATTTACAGTTCCAAATACATGTGTCCATACAGGAGAAAACAGAGTAAAACCTAAACATGAAAACGGTTACTGCAAAGGAACGGTTTCACCTAGAATAACGAAATTTGGTGAGCCAAGTGAGACTGGTGTACTGATCATTTCTGCAAGTATCTTCAAGATTGGGTGAAAAAATGTTTGCTGAATTTTCAGGAAACTCGTAGTTTTTTGGAAGCTTGGCAACCCCTTTCAATGAAAGTGATTCTCGTCAGTCTCTGCTTGGGGCTACTTCAATAGGACACAAACCATAGCGATAGAACTTGGAACTACATTATTGTGCCAAGTTTCAAAGAGCTAGCACAAACCGTGTTTGATTTAGAGTTCCAACTACATGTATCCATATAGGAGAAAACAGAGTGAAACCTAAACATGAAAACGGTTACTGCAAAGGAACGGTTTAACCTAGAAGAACGAAATTTGGTGAGCCACGTGGGACTGGTGTACTGATCATTACCTGCAAGTATCATCAAGATTGGGTGAAAAAATGTTTGCTGAGATGTCAGGAAACTCGTAGTTTTTTGGAAGCTTGGCAACCCCTTTCAATGAAAGTGATTCTCGTCAGTCTCTGCTTGGGGCTACTTCAATAGGACACAAACCATAGCGATAGAACTTGGAACTACATTATTGTGACAAGTTTCAAAGAGCTAGCACAAACCGTGTTTGATTTAGAGTTCCAACTACATGTATCCATATAGGAGAAAACAGAGTGAAACCTAAACATGAAAACGGTTACTGCAAAGGAACGGTTTAACCTAGAAGAACGAAATTTGGTGAGCCACGTGGGACTGGTGTACTGATCATTACGTGCAAGTATCATCAAGATTGGGTGCAAAAATGTTTGCTGAGATTTTAGGAAACTGGTAGTTTTTTGGAAGCTTGGCAACCCCTTTCAATGAACGTGATTCTCGTCAGTCTCTGCTTGGGGCTACTTCAATAGGACACAAACCATAGTGATAGAACTTGGAACTACATTATTGTGCCACGTTTCAAAGAGCTAGCACAAACCGTGTTTGATTTAGAGTTCCAACTCCATGTATCCATATAGGAGAAAACAGAGTGAAACCTAAACATGAAAACGGTTACTACAAAGGAACGGTTTAACCTAGAAGAACGAAATTTGGTGTGCCAAGTGGGATTGGTGTACTGATCATTACCTGCAAGTATCATCAAGATTGGGTGAAAAAATGTTTGCTGAGATTGCAGGAAACTCGTAGTTTTTTGGAAGCTTGGCAACCCCTTTCAATGAAAGTGATTCTCGTCAGTCTCTGCTTGCGGCTACTTCAATAGGACACAAACCATAGCGAAAGAACTTGGAACTACATTATTGTGCCAAGTTTCAAACAGCTAGCACAAACCGTGTTGATTTAGAGTTCCAACTACATGTATCCATATAGGAGAAAACAGAGTGAAACCTAAACATGAAAACGGTTACTGCAAAGGAACGGTTTAACCTAGAAGAACGAAATGTGGTGAGCCAAGTGGGATTGGTGTACTGATGATTACCTGCTAGTATCATCAACATTGGGTGAAAAAATATTTGCTGAGATTTCAGGAAACTCGTAGTTTTTTTGGAAGCTTGGCAACCCCTTTCAATTAAATTGATTTTCCTCAGTCTCTGCTTGGGGCTACTTCAATAGGACACAATCGATAGCAATAGAACTTGGAACTACATTATTGTGCCAAGTTTCAAAGAGCTAGCAGAAACCGAGTTTGATTTAGAGTTCCAACTACATGTATCCATATAGGAGAAAACAGAGTGAAACCTAAACATGAAAACGGTTACTGCAAAGGAACGGTTTAACCTAGAATAACGAAATTTAGTGAGCCAAGTGGGATTGGTGTACTGATCATTATCTGCAGTATCATCACGATTGGGTCCAAAAACGATTCCTGAGATTTCAGGAAACTCGTAGTTTTTTGGAAGCTTGGCAACCCGTTTCTATTAAAGTGATTGTCGTCAGTCTCTGCTTGGGGCTACTTCAATAGGACACAAACTATAGCGATAGAACTTGGAACTACATTATTGTGCCAAGTTTCAAAGAGCTAGCACAAACCGTGTTTGATTTAGAGTTCCAACTCCATGTATCCATATAGGAGAAAACAGAGTGAAACCTAAACATGAAAACGGTTACTGCAAAGGAACGGTTTAATCTAGAAGAACGAAATGTGGTGAGCCAAGTGGGATTGGTGTACTGATGATTACCTGCTAGTATCATCAACATTGGGTGAAAAAATATTTGCTGAGATTTCAGGAAACTCGTAGTTTTTTTGGAAGCTTGGCAACCCCTTTCAATTAAATTGATTTTCCTCAGTCTCTGATTGGGGCTACTTCAATAGGACACAATCAATAGCAATAGAACTTGGAACTACATTATTGTGCCAAGTTTCAAAGAGCTAGCAGAAACCGAGTTTTATTTAGAGTTCCAACTACATGTATCCATATGGGAGAAAACAGAGTGAAACCTAAACATGAAAACGGTTACTGCAAAGGAACGGTTTAACCTAGAATAACGAAATTTAGTGAGCCAATTGGGATTGGTGTACTGATCATTATCTGCAGTATCATCACGATTGGGTCCAAAAACGATTCCTGAGATTTCAGGAAACTCGTAGTTTTTTGGAAACTTGGCAACCCGTTTCTATTAAAGTGATTGTCGTCAGTCTCTGCTTGGGGCTACTTCAATAGGACACAAACTATAGCGATAGAACTTGGAACTACATTATTGTGCCAAGTTTCAAAGAGCTAGAACAAACCGTGTTTGATTTAGAGTTCCAACTCCATGTATCCATATAGGAGAAAACAGAGTGAAACCTAAACATGAAAACGGTTACTGCAAAGGAACGGTTTAACCTAGAAGAACGAAATTTGGTGAGCCAAGTTGGATTCGTGTACTGATCATTACCTGCCAGTATCATCACGATTGGTTCCAAAATTGTTTCCTGAGATTTCAGGAAACTCGTAGTTTTTTGGAAGCTTGGCAGCCCCTTTCAATGAACGTGATTCTGGTCAGTCTCTGCTTGGGGCGACTTCAATAGGACACAAACCATAGCGATAGAACTTGGAACTACATTATTGTGCCAAGTTTCAAAGAGCTCGCACAAACCGTGTTTGATTTAGAGTTCCAACTACATGTATCCATATAGGAGAAAACAGAGTGAAACCTAAACATGAAAACGGTTTCTGCAAAGGAACGGTTTAATCTAGAAGAACGAAATGTGGTGAGCCAAGTGGGATTGGTGTACTGATGATTACCTGCTAGTATCATCAACATTGGGTGAAAAAATATTTGCTGAGATTTCAGGAAACTCGTAGTTTTTTTGGAAGCTTGGCAACCCCTTTCAATTAAATTGATTTTCCTCAGTCTCTGCTTGGGGCTACTTCAATAGGACACAATCGATAGCAATAGAACTTGGAACTACATTATTGTGCCAAGTTTCAAAGAGCTAGCAGAAACCGAGTTTGATTTAGAGTTCCAACTACATGTATCCATATAGGAGAAAACAGAGTGAAACCTAAACATGAAAACGGTTACTGCAAAGGAACGGTTTAACCTAGAATAACGAAATTTAGTGAGCCAAGTGGGATTGGTGTACTGATCATTATCTGCAGTATCATCACGATTGGGTCCAAAAACGATTCCTGAGATTTCAGGAAACTCGTAGTTTTTTGGAAACTTGGCAACCCGTTTCTATTAAAGTGATTGTCGTCAGTCTCTGCTTGGGGCTACTTCAATAGGACACAAACTATAGCGATAGAACTTGGAACTACATTATTGTGCCAAGTTTCAAAGAGCTAGCACAAACCGTGTTTGATTTAGAGTTCCAACTCCATGTATCCCATATAGGAGAAAACAGAGTGAAACCTAAACATGAAAACGGTTTACTGCAAAGGAACGGTTTAACCTAGAAGAACGAAATTTGGTGAGCCAAGTTGGATTCGTGTACTGATCATTACCCCAGTATCATCACGATTGGGTCCAAAATTGTTTCCTGAGATTTCAGGAAACTCGTAGTTTTTGGAAGCTTGGCAACCCCTTTCAATGAAAGGGATTCTCGTCAGTCTCTGCTTGGGGCTACTTCAATAGGACACAAACCATAGCAATAGAACTTGGAACTACATTATTGTGCCAAGTTTCAAAGAGCTAGCACAAACCGTGTTTGATTTAGTGTTCCAACTCCATGTATCCATATAGGAGAAAACAGAGTGAAACCTAAACATGAAAACGGTTACTGCAAAGGAACGGTTTAATCTAGAAGAACAAAAATGTGGTGAGCCAAGTGGGATTGGTGTACTGATGATTACCTGCTAGTATCATCAACATTGGGTGAAAAAATATTTGCTGAGATTTCAGGAAACCGTAGTTTTTTTGGAAGCTTGGCAACCCCTTTCAATTAAATTGATTTTCCTCAGTCTCTGCTTGGGGCTACTTCAATAGGACACAATCGATAGCAATAGAACATGGAACTACATTATTGTGCCAAGTTTCAAAGAGCTAGCAGAAACCGAGTTTGATTTAGAGTTCCAACTACATGCATCCATATAGGAGAAAACAGAGTGAAACCTAAACATGAAAACGGTTACTGCAAAGGAACGGTTTAACCTAGAATAACGAAATTTAGTGAGCCAAGTGGGATTGGTGTACTGATCATTATCTGCAGTATCATCACGATTGGGTCCAAAAACGATTCCTGAGATTTCAGGAAACTCGTAGTTTTTTGGAAGCTTGGTAACCCGTTTCTATTAAAGTGATGTCGTCAGTCTCTGCTTGGGGCTACCTTCAATAGGACACAAACTATAGCGATAGAACTTGAACTACATTATTGTGCCAAGTTTCAAAGAGCTAGAACAAACCGTGTTTGATTTAGAGTTCCAACTCCATGTATCCATATAGGAGAAAACAGAGTGAAACCTAAACATGAAAACGGTTACTGCAAAGGAACGGTTTAACCTAAGAGAACGAAATTTGGTGAGCCAAGTTGGATTCGTGTACTGATCATTACCTGCCAGTATCATCACGATTGGGTCCAAAATTGTTTCCTGAGATTTCAGGAAACTCGTAGTTTTTTGGAAGCTTGGCAACCCCTTTCAATGAAAGTGATTCTCGTCAGTCTCTGCTTGGGGCTACTTCAATAGGACACAAACCATAGCGATAGAACTTGGAAGTACATTAATTTGCCAAGTTTCAAAGAGCTCGCACAAACCGTGTTTGATTTAGAGTTCCAACTCCATGTATCCATATAGGAGAAAACAGAGTGAAACCTAAACATGAAAACGGTTTCTGCAAAGGAACGTTTAATCTAGAAGAACGAAATGTGGTGAGCCAAGTGGGATTGGTGTACTGATGATTACCTGCTAGTATCATCAACATTGGGTGAAAAAATATTTGCTGAGATTTCAGGAAACCGTAGTTTTTTTTTGGAAGCTTGGCAACCCTTTCAATTAAATTGATTTTCCCTCAGTCTCTGCTTGGGGCTACTTCAATAGGACACAATCGATAGCAATAGAACTTGGAACTACATTATTGTGCCAAGTTTCAAAGAGCTAGCAGAAACCGAGTTTGATTTAGAGTTCCAACTACATGTATCCATATAGGAGAAAACAGAGTGAAACCTAAACATGAAAATGGTTACTGCAAAGGAATGGTTTAACCTAGAATAACGAAATTTAGTGAGCCAAGTGGGATCGGTGTACTGATCATTATCTGCAGTATCATCACGATTGCGTCCAAAAACGATTCCTGAGATTTCAGGAAACTCGTAGTTTTTTGGAAACTTGGCAACCCGTTTCTATTAAAGTGATTGTCGTCAGTCTCTGCTTGGGGCTACTTCAATAGGACACAAACTATAGCGATAGAACTTGGAACTACATTATTGTGCCAAGTTTCAAAGAGCTAGCACAAACCGTGTTTGATTTAGAGTTCCAACTCCATGTATCCATATAGGAGAAAACAGAGTGAAACCTAAACATGAAAACGGTTACTGCAAAGGAACGGTTTAACCTAGAAGAACGAAATTTGGTGAGCCAAGTGGGATTGGTGTACTGATCATTATCTGCAGTATCATCACAATTGGGTCCAAAAACGATTCCTGAGATTTCAGGAAACTCGTAGTTTTTTGGAAGCTTGGCAACCCGTTTCTATTAAAGTGATTGTCGTCAGTCTCTGCTTGGGGCTACTTCAATAGGACACAAACTATAGCGATAGAACTTGGAACTACATTATTGTGCCAAGTTTCAAAGAGCTAGCACAAACCGTGTTTGATTTAGAGTTCCAACTCCATGTATCCATATAGGAGAAAACAGAGTGAAACCTAAACATGAAAACGGTTACTGCAAAGGAACGGTTTAATCTAGAAGAACGAAATGTGGTGAGCCAAGTGGGATTGGTGTACTGATGATTACCTGCTAGTATCATCAACATTGGGTGAAAAAATATTTGCTGAGATTTCAGGAAACTCGTAGTTTTTTTGGAAGCTTGGCAACCCCTTTCAATTAAATTGATTTTCCTCAGTCTCTGCTTGGGGCTACTTCAATAGGACACAATCGATAGCAATAGAACTTGGAACTACATTATTGTGCCAAGTTTCAAAGAGCTAGCAGAAACCGAGTTTGATTTAGAGTTCCAACTACATGTATCCATATAGGAGAAAACAGAGTGAAACCTAAACATGAAAACGGTTACTGCAAAGGAACGGTTTAACCTAGAATAATGAAATTTAGTGAGCCAAGTGGGATTGGTGTACTGATCATTATCTGCAGTATCATCACGATTGGGTCCAAAAACGATTCCTGAGATTTCAGGAAACTCGTAGTTTTTTGGAAACTTGGCAACCCGTTTCTATTAAAGTGATTGTCGTCAGTCTCTGCTTGGGGCTACTTCAATAGGACACAAACTATAGCGATAGAACTTGGAACTACATTATTGTGCCAAGTTTCAAAGAGCTAGAACAAACCGTGTTTGATTTAGAGTTCCAACTCCATGTATCCATATAGGAGAAAACAGAGTGAAACCTAAACATGAAAACGGTTACTGCAAAGGAACGGTTTAACCTAGAAGAACGAAATTTGGTGAGCCAAGTTGGATTCGTGTACTGATCATTACCTGCCAGTATCATCACGATTGGGTCCAAAATTGTTTCCTGAGATTTCAGGAAACTCGTAGTTTTTTGGAAGCTTGGCAACCCCTTTCAATGAAAGTGATTCTCGTCAGTCTCTGCTTGGGGCTACTTCAATAGGACACAAACCATAGCGATAGAACTTGGAACTACATTATTGTGCCAAGTTTCAAAGAGCTAGCACAAACCGTGTTTGATTTAGAGTTCCAACTACATGTATCCATATAGGAGAAAACAGAGTGAAACCTAAACATGAAAACGGTTACTGCAAAGGAACGGTTTAATCTAGAAGAACGAAATGTGGTGAGCCAAGTGGGATTGGTGTACTGATGATTACCTGCTAGTATCATCAACATTGGGTGAAAAAATATTTGCTGAGATTTCAGGAAACTCGTAGATTTTTTGGAAGCTTGGCAACCCCTTTCAATTAAATTGATTTTCCTCAGTCTCTGCTTGGGGCTACTTCAATAGGACACAATCGATAGCAATAGAACTTGGAACTACATTATTGTGCCACGTTTCAAAGAGCTAGCAGAAACCGAGTTTGATTTAGAGTTCCAACTACATGTATCCATATAGGAGAAAACAGAGTGAAAACTAAACATGAAAACTGTTACTGCAAAGGAACGGTTTAACCTAGAATAACGAAATTTAGTGAGCCAAGTGGGATCGGTGTACTGATCATTATCTGCAGTATCATCACGATTGGGTCCAAAAACGATTCCTGAGATTTCAGGAAACTCGTAGTTTTTTGGAAGCTTGGCAACCCGTTTCTATTAAAGTGATTGTCGTCAGTCTCTGCTTGGGGCTACTTCAATAGGACACAAACTATAGCGATAGAACTTGGAACTACATTATTGTGCCAAGTTTCAAAGAGCTAGCACAAACCGTGTTTGATTTAGAGTTCCAACTCCATGTATCCATATAGGAGAAAACAGAGTGAAACCTAAACATGAAAACGGTTACTGCAAAGGAACGGTTTAATCTAGAAGAACAAAATGTGGTGAGCCAAGTGGGATTGGTGTACTGATGATTACCTGCTAGTATCATCAACATTGGGTGAAAAAATATTTGCTGAGATTTCAGGAAACTCGTAGTTTTTTTGGAAGCTTGGCAACCCCTTTCAATTAAATTGATTTTCCTCAGTCTCTGCTTGGGGCTACTTCAATAGGACACAATCGATAGCAATAGAACTTGGAACTACATTATTGTGCCAAGTTTCAAAGAGCTAGCAGAAACCGAGTTTGATTTAGAGTTCCAACTACATGTATCCATATAGGAGAAAACAGAGTGAAACCTAAACATGAAAACGGTTACTGCAAAGGAACGGTTTAACCTAGAATAACGAAATTTAGTGAGCCAAGTGGGATTGGTGTACTGATCATTATCTGCAGTATCATCACGATTGGGTCCAAAAATGATTCCTGAGATTTCAGGAAACTCGTAGTTTTTTGGAAACTTGGCAACCCGTTTCTATTAAAGTGATTGTCGTCAGTCTCTGCTTGGGGCTACTTCAATAGGACACAAACTATAGCGATAGAACTTGGAACTACATTATTGTGCCAAGTTTCAAAGAGCTAGAACAAACCGTGTTTGATTTAGAGTTCCAACTCCATGTATCCATATAGGAGAAAACAGAGTGAAACCTAAACATGAAAACGGTTACTGCAAAGGAACGGTTTAACCTAGAAGAACGAAATTTGGTGAGCCAAGTTGGATTCGTGTACTGATCATTACCTGCCAGTATCATCACGATTGGTTCCAAAATTGTTTCCTGAGATTTCAGGAAACTCGTAGTTTTTTGGAAGCTTGGCAACCCCTTTCAATGAACGTGATTCTGGTCAGTCTCTGCTTGGGGCGACTTCAATAGGACACAAACCATAGCGATAGAACTTGGAACTACATTATTGTGCCAAGTTTCAAAGAGCTAGCACAAACCGTGTTTGATTTAGAGTTCCAACTACATGTATCCATATAGGAGAAAACAGAGTGAAACCTAAACATGAAAACGGTTACTGCAAAGGAACGGTTTAATCTAGAAGAACGAAATGTGGTGAGCCAAGTGGGATTGGTGTACTGATGATTACCTGCTAGTATCATCAACATTGGGTGAAAAAATATTTGCTGAGATTTCAGGAAACTCGTAGTTTTTTTGGAAGCTTGGCAACCCCTTTCAATTAAATTGATTTTCCTCAGTCTCTGCTTGGGGCTACTTCAATAGGACACAATCGATAGCAATAGAACTTGGAACTACATTATTGTGCCAAGTTTCAAAGAGCTAGCAGAAACCGAGTTTGATTTAGAGTTCCAACTACATGTATCCATATAGGAGAAAACAGAGTGAAACCTAAACATGAAAATGGTTACTGCAAAGGAATGGTTTAACCTAGAATAACGAAATTTAGTGAGCCAAGTGGGATCGGTGTACTGATCATTATCTGCAGTATCATCACGATTGGGTCCAAAAACGATTCCTGAGATTTCAGGAAACTCGTAGTTTTTTGGAAACTTGGCAACCCGTTTCTATTAAAGTGATTGTCGTCAGTCTCTGCTTGGGGCTACTTCAATAGGACACAAACTATAGCGATAGAACTTGGAACTACATTATTGTGCCAAGTTTCAAAGAGCTAGCACAAACCGTGTTTGATTTAGAGTTCCAACTCCATGTATCCATATACGAGAAAACAGAGTGAAACCTAAACATGAAAACGGTTACTGCAAAGGAACGGTTTAACCTAGAATAACGAAATTCAGTGAGCCAAGTGGGATTGGTGTACTGATCATTATCTGCAGTATCATCACAATTGGGTCCAAAAACGATTCCTGAGATTTCAGGAAACTCGTAGTTTTTTGGAAGCTTGGCAACCCGTTTCTATTAAAGTGATTGTCGTCAGTCTCTGCTTGGGGCTACTTCAATAGGACACAAACTATAGCGATAGAACTTGGAACTACATTATTGTGCCAAGTTTCAAAGAGCTAGCACAAACCGTGTTTGATTTAGAGTTCCAACTCCATGTATCCATATAGGAGAAAACAGAGTGAAACCTAAACATGAAAACGGTTACTGCAAAGGAACGGTTTAATCTAGAAGAACGAAATGTGGTGAGCCAAGTGGGATTGGTGTACTGATCATTACCTGCTAGTATCATCAACATTGGGTGAAAAAATATTTGCTGAGATTTCAGGAAACTCGTAGTTTTTTTGGAAGCTTGGCAACCCCTTTCAATTAAATTGATTTTCCTCAGTCTCTGCTTGGGGCTACTTCAATAGGACACAATCGATAGCAATAGAACTTGGAACTACATTATTGTGCCAAGTTTCAAAGAGCTAGCAGAAACCGAGTTTGATTTAGAGTTCCAACTACATGTATCCATATAGGAGAAAACAGAGTGAAACCTAAACATGAAAACGGTTACTGCAAAGGAACGGTTTAACCTAGAATAACGAAATTTAGTGAGCCAAGTGGGATTGGTGTACTGATCATTATCTGCAGTATCATCACGATTGGGTCCAAAAACGATTCCTGAGATTTCAGGAAACTCGTAGTTTTTTGGAAACTTGGCAACCCGTTTCTATTAAAGTGATTGTCGTCAGTCTCTGCTTGGGGCTACTTCAATAGGACACAAACTATAGCGATAGAACTTGGAACTACATTATTGTGCCAAGTTTCAAAGAGCTAGAACAAACCGTGTTTGATTTAGAGTTCCAACTCCATGTATCCATATAGGAGAAAACAGAGTGAAACCTAAACATGAAAACGGTTACTGCAAAGGAACGGTTTAACCTAGAAGAACGAAATTTGGTGAGCCAAGTTGGATTCGTGTACTGATCATTACCTGCCAGTATGATCACGATTGGGTCCAAAATTGTTTCCTGAGATTTCAGGAAACTCGTAGTTTTTTGGAAGCTTGGCAACCCCTTTCAATGAAAGTGATTCTCGTCAGTCTCTGCTTGGGGCTACTTCAATAGGACACAAACCATAGCGATAGAACTTGGAACTACATTATTGTGCCAAGTTTCAAAGAGCTAGCACAAACCGTGTTTGATTTAGAGTTCCAACTACATGTATCCATATAGGAGAAAACAGAGTGAAACCTAAACATGAAAACGGTTACTGCAAAGGAACGGTTTAATCTAGAAGAACGAAATGTGGTGAGCCAAGTGGGATTGGTGTACTGATGATTACCTGCTAGTATCATCAACATTGGGTGAAAAAATATTTGCTGAGATTTCAGGAAACTCGTAGATTTTTTGGAAGCTTGGCAACCCCTTTCAATTAAATTGATTTTCCTCAGTCTCTGCTTGGGGCTACTTCAATAGGACACAATCGATAGCAATAGAACTTGGAACTACATTATTGTGCCAAGTTTCAAAGAGCTAGCAGAAACCGAGTTTGATTTAGAGTTCCAACTACATGTATCCATATAGGAGAAAACAGAGTGAAACCTGAACATGAAAACGGTTACTGCAAAGGAACGGTTTAACATAGAAGAACGAAATTTGGTGAGCCAAGTGGGATTGGTGTTCTGATCATTAACTGCAAGTATCATCAAGATTGGGTGAAAAAATGTTTGCTGAGATTTCAGGAAACTCGTAGATTTTTGGAAGCTTGGCAACCCCTTTCAATGAAAGTGATTCTCGTCAGACTCTGCTTGGGGCTACTTCAATTCGAAACAAACCATAGCGATAGAACTTGGAACTACATTATTGTGCCCAGTTTCAAAGAGCTAGCACAAACCGTGTTTGATTTACAGTTCCAACTACATGTATCCATATAGGAGAATACACAGTGAAACCTAAACATGAAAACGGTTACTGCAAAGGAACGGTTTAACCTAGAAGAACGAAATTTGGTGAGCCAAGTGGGATTGGTGTACTCATCATTACCTGCAAGTATCATCAAGATTGGGTGAAAAAATGTTGGCTGAGATTTCAGGAAATCGTAGTTTTTTGGAAGCTTGGCAACCCCTTTCAATGAAAGTGATTCTCGTCAGTCTCTGCTTGGGGCTACTTCCATAGTACACAAACCATAGCGATAGAACTTGGAACTACATTATTGTGCCAAGTTTCAAAGAGCTAGCAGAAACCGAGTTTGATTTAGAGTTCCAACTACATGTATCCATATAGGAGAAAACAGAGTGAAATCTGAACATGAAAACGGTTACTACGAAGGAACGGTTTAACCTAGAAGAACGAAATTTGTTGAGCCAAGTGGGAGTGGTGTCCTGATCATTACCTGCAAGTATCATCAAGATTGGGTGAAAAAATGTTTGCTGAGATTTCAGGAAATCGTAGTTTTTTGGAAGCTTGGCAACCCGTTTAATGAAAATAATTCTCGTCAGTCTCTGCTTGGGGCTACATGAATTCGACACAAACCATAGCGATAGAACTTGGAACTACATTATTGTGCCAAGTTTCAAAGCGCTAGCACAAACCGTGTTTGATTTAGAGTTCCAACTACATGTATCCATATAGGAGAAAACAGAGTGAAACCTAAACATGAAAACGGTTACTGCAAAGGAACGGTTTAACCTAGAAGAACGAAATTTGGTGAGCCACGTGGGACTGGTGTACTGATCATTACCTGCAAGTATCATCAAGATTGGTGAAAAAATGTTTGCTGAGATTTCAGGACACTCGTACTGTTTTTGGAAGCTTGGCAACCCCTTTCAATGAAAGTGATTCTCGTCAATCTCTGCTTGGGCCTACTTCCATAGGACACAAACCATAGCGATAGAACTTGGAACTACATTATTGTGCCACGTTTCAAAGCGCTAGCAGAAACCGTGTTTGATTTAGACTTCCAACTACATGTATCCATATAGGAGAAAACAGAGTGAAACCTAAACATGAAAACGGTTACTGCAAAGGAACGGTTTAACCTAGAAGAATGAAATTTGGTGAGCCAAGTGGGAGTGGTGTGCTGATCATTACCTGCAAGTATCATCAAGATTGGTGAAAAAATGTTTGCTGAGATTTCAGGATACTCGTAGTGTTTTTGGAAGCTTGGCAACCCCTTTCAATGAAAGTGATTCTCGTCAGACTCTGCTTGGGGCTACTTAAATTCGAAACAAACCATAGCGATAGAACTTGGAACTACATTATTCTGCCCAGTTTCAAAGAGCTAGCACAAACCGTGTTTGATTTAGAGTTCCAACTACATGTATCCATATAGGAGAAAACAGAGTGAAACCTAAACATGAAAACGGTTACTGCAAAGGAACGGTTTAACCTAGAAGAACGAAATTTGGTGAGCCAAGTGGGATTCGTGTACTGATCATTACATGCCAGTATCATCAAGATTGGGTGAAAAAATGTTTGCTGAGATTTCAGGAAATCGTAGTTTTTTGGAAGCTTGGCAACCCCTTTCAATGAAAGTCATTCTCATCAGTCTCTGCTTGGTGCTACTTCAATTTGACAAAAAGCATAGTGATAGAACTTGGAACTACATTATTGTGCCAAGTTTCAAAGAGCTAGCACAAACCGGGTTTGATTTAGAGTTCCAACTACATGTATCCATATAGGAGAAAACAGAGTGAAACCTAAAGATGAAAACGGTTACTACAAAGGAACGGTTTAACCTAGAAGAACGAAATTTGGTGAGCCCCGTGGGACTGGTGTACTGATCATTACCTGCAAGTATCATCAGGATTGGTGAAAAAATGTTTGCTGAGATTTCAGGATACTCGTAGCGTTTTTGGAAGCTTGGCAACCCCTTTCAATGAAAGTGATTCTCGTCAGACTCTGCTTGGGGCTACTTCAATTTGAAACAAACCATAGCGATAGAACTTGGAACTACATTATTGTGCCCAGTTTCAAAGAGCTAGCACAAACCGTGTTTGATTTACAGTTCCAACTACATGTATCCATATAGGAGAAAACACAGTGAAACCTAAACATGAAAACGGTTACTGCAATGGAACGGTTTAACCTAGAAGAACGAAATTTGGTGAGCCAAGTGGGATTGGTGTACTCATCATTACCTGCAAGTATCATCAAGATTGGGTGAAAAAATGTTGGCTGAGATTTCAGGAAATCGTAGTTTTTTGGAAGCTTGGCAACCCCTTTCAATGAAAGTGATTCTCGTCAGTCTCTGCTTGGGGCTACTTCCATAGTACACAAACCATAGCGATAGAACTTGGAACTACATTATTGTGCCAAGTTTCAAAGAGCTAGCACAAACCGTCGTATTCGATTTCAGAGTTCCAACTACATGTATCCATATGAAAACAGAGTGAAATCTGAACATGAAAACGGTTACTACGAAGGAACGGTTTAACCTAGAAGAACGAAATTTGTTGAGCCAAGTGGGAGTGGTGTACTGATCATTACCTGCAAGTATCATCAAGATTGGGTGAAAAAATGTTTGCTGAGATTTCAGGAAATCGTAGTTTTTTGGAAGCTTGGCAACCCGTTTAATGAAAATAATTCTCGTCAGTCTCTGCTTGGGGCTACAGGAATTCGACACAAACCATAGTGATAGAACTTGGAACTACATTATTGTGCCAAGTTTCAAAGCGCTAGCACAAACCGTGTTTGATTTAGAGTTCCAACTACATGTATCCATATAGGAGAAAACAGACTGAAACCTAAAAATGAAAACGATTACTGCAAACGAACGGTTTACCCTAGAAGAACGAAATTTGGTGAGCCACGTGGGACTCGTGTACTGATCATTACCTGCAAGTATCATCAAGATTGGTGAAAAAATGTTTGCTGAGATTTCAGGATACTCGTAGTGTTTTTGGAAGCTTGGCAACCCCTTTCAATGAAAGTGATTCTCGTCAAGCCCTGCTTGGGGCTACTTCCATAGGACACAAACCATAACGATAGAACTTGGAACTACATTATTGTGCCAAGTTTCAAAGAGCTAGCACAAACCGGATTTGATTTAGAGTTCCAAATACATGTATCCATATAGGAGAAAACAGAGTGAAACCTGAACATGAAAACGGTTACTACAAAGGAACGGTTTAACCTAGAAGAACGAAATATTGTGAGCCAAGTGGGATTGGTGTTCTGATCATTACCTGCAAGTATCATCAAGATTGGGTGAAAAAATGTTTGCTGAGATTTCAGGAAACTCGTAGATTTTTGGAAGCTTGGCAACCCCTTTCAATGAAAGTGATTCTCGTCAGTCTCTTATTGGGTCTACTTCAATTCGACACAAACCATAGCGATAGAACTTGGAACTACATTATTGTGCCGAGTTTCAAAGCGCTAGCACAAACCGTGTTTGATTTTGTGTTCCAACTACATGTATCCTTATAGGAGAAAACAGAGTGAAACCTAAAGATGAAAACCGTTACTACAAAGGAACGGTTTAACCCTAGAAGAACGAAATTTGGTGAGCCCCCGTG